>NC_041226.1:72334010-72334701 GCF_002837175.3 Physeter macrocephalus
CTCCACTTCATTTAGTTGTTTTCCTGGGGTTTTATCTTGTTCCGTCATCTGGTACATAGCCCTCTGCCTTTTTTTTTTGTCTATCTTTCTTTAAATGTGGCTTTTGTTCCACAGGCTGCAGAAATGTAGTTCTTCTTGCTTCTGCTGTCTGCCCTCTGGTGGATCTGAAACACTCACAAGTTCTATGTTTAACTTATGAATCCTTGTTACAGTAAACACACACACACACACACACACACACACACACACACACACACACCAGATAGCACAGAGTGAAGAAAAAGTTTTCATTTCACCATATAATGTGGCCAAAATCACACCGCTTAATTTTAACAGGCAATCCTTTCACTTTCTGCTGCCCAACACAGTCGCCACTTTATAGTTATTATAATACAAAATATAATTGCATATTATAAATATGAATCATGCTTCTCACTATGTTCTTCTTAAAGTTTGAGGCTGATCAAATGTAACTGAATGGTTTAAGGAACAAAGGCCCAGGAGTATTATTAACATTTGCTAACATTTTGTAGTCAAACACCATAATGAGCAAATTTCAGTGCTGGAAATATGACTGAAAAATACTGTGAATGCTATATGAACCATATACCACAATCTGAGAGAGCTTAATAATTATGCAGACTTTCTTTTTTTTTTTTTTTTTTTTTTGTGGTATGTGGGCCTCCCTCTG
>NC_041226.1:72334812-72351656 GCF_002837175.3 Physeter macrocephalus
CGCGGCATGTGGGATCTTCCCGGACCGGGGCACAAACCCGTGTCCCCTGCATCGGCAGGCGGACGCGCAACCACTGCGCCACCAGGGAAGCCCGCAGACTTTCTTTAAACACTGAAATGACTTCTACTTCTGACCAACATAGAGTAATGAGGACCATACATACTCTCTCACATGAAACAACAAAACATTGACAAATTAAACTTTGCAAGACACCGGACACCAAGAAATGAGAGGCAGAGGTCTCTGGAAGACGGGAAAGAAATAAGGTGAGCTCTAAAGCCTGAGATATATTCCAGGACACAGTGAAGGAAGGGGAGCCCAGTGGATTCTCTAAATTGAGATGGAGCTGAGTCCAGGGAGAGGAGAGAGCTACAGAGAGAGAAAACTTCCAAGATCTACACAGGGTCCCCTCAAGTATTCAGCTGAGTACTAATGAAAAATTGCATATGAGGAAACCACTCAAGACTGAGGAAAATCATCCGAGAGGAACAGAGGTAACAGTGCCTCAAACACACACACACAAGTATGGGCACGGTGCCTATTCCCGCTAGTCAGACTGGAAAAATTCATAATTCATGGGGTATTGAGCAGAGTATAAATAAATGTCTTGCCTTAGTATGGGGGGGGGGAATTAGCTTAGTTTGAGCAACGCTTCAGTCTCACCTAACAAATTCTGAAAGCAAGAGCATATTGTTTCCAAGTAACGTAAGTGCATCCCAGAATAAGCTCGAGAACATTTATAGGAATACAGAAAATATCTAACATCCAAAAATGTAAAGTGAAAAATATTTCGAATTCAATAAGAAAATTACCAGGCATGCAAAACAGCAGGGAGATATGATCCATAACAATGGGAAGAATCAATAAATCAAAACTGACCTAGAGCTGCTGGCCCAGATGTTGGAATACCAGACAGGGACATGCAAACAGCCCTTAAAACTGTATACATTCCATACATTCAAAAGTTAAGTGCAGACACAGACAATATAAAGCCAGCCCAAAACAAACTTCTATAGGTGAAAACTACAGTTTATGAAATGAAAAAAATACATGGAATGAGATTAATGACAAGTTAGATTAACTGCAGAAAATGAGTGGTGAACTTGAAGACACAGCAATAGAAATGATTCCAAATGAAACCCACAGAGAAAACAATTCTTAAAAAATTAACAGAGCCTCAGTGGGCTGTGGGATAACTTTAAATGACTGGATATATGTCTAATTGGAGACTCCAGGGGAGAGTGTCAAGAGGGCAAGAAAGAAAAAATTTGAAGAAATCATGGCTGGAAAATTTCCAAATTGGTGAAAACAATAAAACCAAAGATCCAAACAGCTAAACTCCAATGACCGGGAACAAAGAAAACTACACCAGGACACATCATATTGAAAGTACTTAAAACCAGTAATAAAGAAATAATCTCTTTTTTTCCCACCAGATCTGTGACTGCTTGGAGAGTGGTGAAGGGCCAGTGGGGAGCAGAAGGTCGGGAGTACAAAGGGGCATAAGGCAACTTTTGGGGTGACAGACATATTGATAATGATGAGTATGATGATGGCTGCATATGTTAAAACTTGTAAAATTGTACACTTTAAATACACACAGATTATTTTATTATCTTTTATACCTTAGCAGAGCTATTAAAAATTAAAGTAAAAGGAGAGAAAACAATATACCATGCTAGCAATAATCAAATGATATTAATAAAGGACAAAATAAGTTTCAGGGCAAACAGTCTTACAATGTATAAGGGGGGATTATTTCCTAATGATAAATAAGTCAATTTACTAAGAATCCATAATGATCCTGGATGTTTCTGCATCTACTGACAGAGCTTCAAATACATGAAGCAAAAACCAGTGGGACTTGAGGAAGAAATAGAAAAATCTAAAATTATAGTCAGAAATTTCAACTCTCTTCTCAAAATATATATATAACAAAATAGAAAATCTATTTTCTGAAAAAGAGAAGAAGTAGGAAAAAAGTCTAAGGCTTAGAGTATTATATGTTAACTTCAACACACTCAGTTAAAGCACTAGAAAGTATGATTCACTTCTCCTTCCAGAAACTAGAAATGGGATTCCCTAAATTTAAGGAATCTGAAAAACAACTACTATTTGACTCAAAGACTTTTTACAGCCAGTCAAACCTATAGCAGGTCATATTGAGTTGCTCTCCAGTCATCCTTACATTATCAGAAGTTGAGACTTAGCAGAACAAAAGCTATGATGTTAAAGAATCAAAGGCAAAAAAAAAAAAGAATCAAGGGCAACTGTTGAAATTAAAGTGCACTACTGTTTAATCAAATTCAGCATCCAAAGCCCTTCAGTGAAAGTTAACATTGGAGTCGGGATGCATCCTATTGCACGAACCATGAAAACAAGAATCAGAGCAGATGTGTAGTTTTATTAGCTTTCTTATGAGAAAGTGTAGAGCAGTAAACTGGGAACCTTGCCTGAAATGCAGTGTTTTCCATGTTTTAGCACACATTTGCTTTAGAGCCAGGAAACACTTCCCTAAATGTGTTATGCCAAGGCAGTAATCAGGACAGTGGGCAAATTTTTAAAATAACTGCAGGTAACAAGGACAGGTCAATACGTTCTCCAGGGCTGAGGCTCATACTTTTGAACAGTGTTGCAGAGCAGGTATATAAAACCCACTTTGCCTGTTCACATCCAGAACTATGCGGAGACTTCCACCCAATGGGTAGAACTATAAGAACAGATGAAAATGGTACTGTTAAATACTTTGTTTACTTCTATTTAAGGAAGATGCAAATATCGGAGGTCTGCTTCCTTTTAAGGTTTTTGTCTCAGACTTTGTCTCCCAGCTGCTTCTACGAGGAGATGAGCCTTGTAAAAACCCTTTTGTTAACAATGTCAGTCCTCCAGAAACTCCAGAGAAGCAGGGTAAGAGGCAGGAAGGGAAGGCATTCAGAGGTACTTATTCATAATAAGTCGACATTGTCTTCTTCAACTACAGAGGGAAAACATTTAAGCCAGTGGTTATGAAAATAAATTAAAACATAAACACACACACACACACACACACACACACACACACACACACACACACAACCTCCTGGAAGTCAGTGTGGAAGTTCCATGAAGGATGATGTAGAATTTGGTCTGGAACTTAGAGTTCAATTGTGACCAGATCTATATACACTGAAAACCCAAACCTTCTGCATATTTTATCACAAGAAGTGGTGCCTCTCCACCATTTTTAATTAAGGCTTAAAATGAATGGCAGTTTATAACAACTTTTTCAAAGAATCCTTAACAGCACATCAGCCACTAAAGTTTGAGAATATAGCTACAGGAATATATCATTTTACATGGGAAAATAAGAGGAGAAATCCTTCCTATGTTCTGTTTAAGAGTATTTTCAAAAGCCAAGATATTTAGCCAGCATTTCTTGAAAATGTACTCTGCCCCAGACTCTTTGCTAGGCTGAGAGGAATCTATAGCCAAAGCAGATTACTGTCAATTATCCCCAGCATCGGTAAACCAACATATGATGTGAGTCCTGAAATGATGAGGCTGCAGGAACAGAAAGGTTATTCCAACACCAATTATAACAATAGTAAGAATAACAACTATCATTTCCTGAGCATATACTTTGGGCCAGGAGCTACTCTAAGTGCTTCACCTATACTAACTCATTTAATCTCATGGCAACTTTTTGGGTAGGTGGCATTCTTAGTCTCACTTTACACAAGAGGAAACTGAGGCACAGGGTGGTATGTGACTTGCCCAAGAGAACACAACAAGGAAATGATGGAGCTGGTACTGAAACCACTGGAGTCTGGCCTCCTAGCCTGTCCCTGTACACTGAGCCCTGCTCTGGTTGAGGACCCAAGTGTACTCAGACCACACAGAGGTCACAATGATGCTGAAGGCACACAATGAGGGGACACTGATGGCTTAGAGGACAGTGATTGACACAGTGAACAAAGAATGTTTAATCTGAAAAAGGCAAAAATCAGTCATTTTCCAATATTTGTCAATCTGTCATGAAAACAGTAGAATTTATTTGGAAGACAGAAGTAGGACAAATAAGTAGAGGGAAGCCCAGACTGAATGCCCTTTAATAAGGACTGTGATTGTCATATCTTTGGTCACTACTATATTCCCAACACTCTTAGCTGTCCAGTGAAAGAGAGAACCAACTCTCCTACAAAGTGATGGGTTCCCTGGCCCTGACAATGTCAAGAAGAGGTTGGATGTTCATCTATTAAGGGAATTGGGAACAGAATACTGCTGTGCATGCTCTAATTTCAAGCTTGCTTTAAAAAAAAATCATTTAACTGAAGATACAAAACAAATATGAGAAAAACTCAAATTTATTTTTAAAAAAGTGGAAGTCCAGTACCGTTTGAAAGGACAGGTTTGGAACCACTGCCCTCCCCCCATACAATGAATAAGGCAAGCACTGCCCTTTCCTCTCCCTACAGGTTGGGCCAAAAGCAATCAGGAAGTGAGGAAGAGTAGGCACTTGTGAGGAGGCAGGAAGGAGACAAGGAAACTACTTCTTACTAAGTTGTTGAAGAAAATCAGGCAAGCCTTGCTTATTAGAGCAAAAGGTAGAAAGCAGACATCTATAGCGGTGGAAAGATTGAGAATGTTTACATACCTCATAAAGCAAACTGTGGGGTGTGGAGCTGTAGACAAGCCAGGCATTTTTTTTTTTAATTGAAGTATAGTTAATTTACAATGCTGTGATAGTTTCAGGTGTACAGCAAAGTGATGCAGTTTATATATATATATATATATATATATATATATATATATTCTTTTTTTTTTTTTTTTTTTTTTTTTTTTTCTCCGCGGCATATGGGATCCTCCCAGACCGGGGCGCGAACCCGGTTCCCCTGCATCGGCAGGCGGACGCGCAACCACTGCGCCACCAGGGAAGCCCTATATATTCTTTTTCAGATACTTTTCCATTATAGGTTATTACAAGATACTGAATGTATGCTGTGTTATACAGTAGGTCCCTGTTGTTTACCAAGCCAGGCATGTTTTAAAGGGAGTTTGACCTACTCAATTCTGGGAGAAAATTTGCACTAGCTTATGTATTCAATTTTCACTTTTTTGTATTTGAATTTTCTTTAAGTTCTACTTTAACTCTTTAACAAATACAGTTTCAGAGTCAGAGTGTGCTAATTTAATAAACGATCTCGCAGTTTGGACATGTTTTTGGGGTGCCAGGGGGGCAGGAGGAAGAGAAGTGGGGAGCTGGTTGAGAGTCATAGCCTCCTTCCACCTCCCGCATCTCTTCCAAGTGCACACTTGAGTCTTAAGTCTTGATTTCCTTTGCTTAAATTGGATTTGGGGTTTGCGGCTTTGGCATCAGATCCATACTTTTAATGTCTAAAAAAAAGAAATAAAACCGCTGGGAAAGGCACTACTCAGAGAGCGTATTTTAGCACAGCTCCTTTAGAAATGGCACAGAGAATGACTTATTGCTTATCCCCACGGGTTCTGTACCCTCACACCTACTCGCCTGCTCTCTTTGGGGCATAAAGTTCCTCTTCACCCAAAAGCCTTTCTGACCTGTAACTGACTTGCTATGGCCCCTGAAAGAAATCACAGTGTGCTGGAGAAGAACCAGAGGGGTAGAGTAGCCAGGAGCCACAAAGGAGGACACGATCTGGAAGGTTTGCGGTCACACCTCAGTGAGCCTGGTTTCAGGTGACAAAGAATAGCGCAAACAAAACGAAAAGCCAAGCTTGAAATCACTGCACTCAGAAACACCACTTAAGCATGTACCTGCCCATGCCTGTTCTTTTCTTTTTACTTTTATAATTTCCTACAGAATAGAAATTCCAACATGGTTACCAATTTTTAAATCCTGGTTCAGCCTTTCAGCACACAGGTATGGAAACAAATGAAAAAGTCTTCATTTCATTCCAACTCTGTACAAAAGGCAGTGTTAAGACCCAAATCTACTAGAAAGTTTAAGACGTCTTCTTCCTTAAAGAATTTACAGCTTTATGTGGACGTCAAGGTAGCTTAGACAGAAACAGATCAACAATAATTAAAGACTTGGGGACCTCCCTGGTGGCGCACTGGTTAAGAATCAGCCTGCCAATGCAGGGGACATGGGTTCGAGCCCTGGTCTGGGAAGATCCCACATGCCGCGAAGCAACTAAGCCCGCGAGCCACAACTACTGAGCCCACACACTGCAACTACTGACGCCCGTGCGCCTAGAGCCCGTGCTCCGCAGCAAGAGAAGCTGCCACAATGAGAAGCCCGCGCACTGCAGCGAAGAGTAGCCCCTGCTCGCCGCAACTAGAGCAAGCCCGCACGCAGCAACGAAGACCCAATGCAGCCAAAAGTAAATACATAAAATAAATAAATTTATTTTAAAAAATAATAAAAGACTTAATATTCATTTATAAATGCCACTGGCCAAAGAAGATGGCCATCCTTGATAACTAGCTGCAAAATGTGTGGTGGAGACATACACACTAAGAGCTGTCCTTCTAATCCACATGGTTAATGGAAGACTTCAGAGACAAAGCAAGGTGTGGGCCAGTCAGAGATGGCCAGGATGTGGGGTGTGGAAGGACGTGTGGGCTTCCCAGGTCAGGGGAAGGTGATTATGGGGCAAGAGGTTTCTGAAGACCTCTTGACTGACAGGCTAGGTTTGTAGGGTGTGAGGGTGATTCTAGATAAGGCGGGTTGCAGTCTGCAGGCAGCTCTGGGCATCCAGGAAACTCAAGGTGAGCAGTTGGCACATTCAACAGTGGAGAGACAGTCAGCCTGTTTTGTCTGGGTTTTTTTTTCCTTAATTGAAAAGTGATCTGATGTCATGACATTCTAGAGAATGCTACCAGCTGCAAACTATTACCTTACATACAATGAAAGCTGGGGAAAATAAATTTTAAAAATTTAACCTGAGAAACGTATTGGTTGTGTTTCTAAATTTCCAAATCCAAAATTCTAAGCTTTGCTGTAGCAGATGTTAGCAACTTAGCGGTGTGTGTGTGTGTGTGTGTGTGTGTGTGTGTGTGTTTAAGGCTGGTTGTGGTCTAGTAATGGAAGACTTTTTAAATGCTGTGACTTTAGGTCATTCAAGACCATTCCTACTGACATATCCACCGGGGATTAATTTAAATAATATTTTAAGCAAGCTTACTCTGTTGTTTCATGAAGGGAGGGAATGTAACAAGATCGTTAATAGAAAAAAAAAAGCTTTCAATCTTTATCAATATTTTCCTGAAATGTGTTCATATAAGCTAAATATATTAGTATCTCCCTGATCAACTCAAAGGGAGACAACTTTAAAAGGCCATGTCTTCTTTTGGATGAGAAACAGCAAAAAAAATACATCTTAAGAGATATATTTCTACTTACTTATATACAATAATGGGAAAACCTCACAGTGAGTGTCAAATGACAAAGTTTAACTATCATGATTAATGATTTAGTGTAGAAACAGATGAAAAAAATCCGAGCTGCAATTTCCACCTCCCTGAATAGCTGTTGTCTTTTCTCATGTACTAACATATTTGAAGAAATGAATTTGATGTAAATTTTGTGTCTCAATATCAGTACTGTAATGCGTTTTCCAGAGTTTAAACTTTAAAGGAGTTACAGCATTATCTTATGCCCCCAAATTTAACTACAAGATACAGAAGTAAAGAGAAAAGACACAACTGAACATGTTTACAAAACCACAGTTGAGGAAGTCCACCCATTTCTATGTTAGGAAACAAACCACTGATCAAAAAGAAAATGTTAAAGTGATGTTTCATCAGATGAAAGAAAAGGGGAATAGTCTTCCCATATGTGTACTACACCTAGAAACTTTAAGGCACATGCTTTATTTTAATCTTTAGCCTAACCTGTATAATACACAGAGAAAACGTGAATCTGCGAATATACAGCATTTGCCCACTCTTGTCCAGTTGGTGAGAGATGGAGTTGATTCTAAATCCTAAAATGTTTTGGGATCTGAAAATGTCTTTGCCTTGTGGTGCTGCTTTGGTTACACATACACATATTTATTATACACATCTTTAACCAAACTATTTCCTGTTCTTCTATGCCTATCAAAATGCTGCCCTACATCAAAGCCTTGCCTAGATATCCCACTGCTTTTGAAATGGTCTCTTACCCTCCCTGTGGGGAAACAGTCTGTTTCCTTGATTTGGATATTTTACTAAATCATCTTTGTTGATTTTTTTTAAAATTTTCATTTTACATTGGAGCATAGTTGATTAACACTGTTGTGTTAGTTTCAGATGTACAGCTAAGTGATTCAGTTCTATATATACGTGTATCTATTCTTTTTCAAGTTCTTTTCTCATTTAGGTTATTACAGAATACTGAGCAGAGTTCCCTGCGCTATACAGTAGGTCCTTGTTGGTTATCTATTTTAAATCTAGTTTGTTGAGTTTTAAAGCTCAATTTATTTAGATAACACAAAGCAAAACCAAACAAAAACATAGCTCCTCTCTAGTGAAAAATGTTAGAATTAAGTTCATAAATCTTGACTTATGCCAAGGCCCTCGCCATGTGCTGATGTGCAGATTTCAGAGCCTTTCTGGGGAGGAGGTTTGAGGCATTCTTGTATGATGGCTTGTTTCTATCCTCATCAGCCTACATCTGTGGAACACCAGTAAGTTCCGCTTGCAAAAAGTATTTCCTGACTTACCTGAGAAGATACTGATTTTATAAAATGGACTAATGCCGACTTCTAGGATTCTTGTAGGAAACCTTTACACCTGTTTTGCTCTGCCATGTGTCAGGGAGAGCCATTTGGTGACTGCTGTTCATTTAAATCCCTCCATTCAAATGAGATCTGTAGTTCATAAGGTCATCCCAGAAAGGCAAAGCTTGAAATGCAACTGGAACTAAAAAAGAACCCTCAAATCTCAGAGAGGACAGCATGCACTAAGTTATAACAATATGAGTTGTAACAACAATGCTCTACTCCTGCACAGCCTACGTGCTGGAACAATGTTTCCTAGTCAGAGAAGAGTCTACTCTTTTGCACATTCATGAACGCAGACCCGTTCATGGGGACCTCTCCTGAATAAGTGCCTAACCTTTCAGAGACTGTTTTCTCACTCATAAGAACACACATGGAATAATGTCAAGCCATCAAGGTAAGACCACTAATGAGATCAGGTGTATACTCGTTTAAGAACTGCATCTGGCACTTAGGAGAGGCTAAGCCGAGGTTAAAGTTTCCTTCTTTTCCACCATTTATTTCTTCTGCTCTTTTATAAAAAAAGAATTTAAATTAGAATCCCCAATCTCCAAATCTTTGGTGAAATTGGAAACAATAATACAGCAAGATGGGTAGTTCGTGTGGGGAAATGCTCTATCCTTTTTTCTGTTCCTCTTCCTCTATAAGAGCCTCTCTGGTCAGACACTCCAGACGCCTGGACCCTCACAATGCCCTCACGCACCCCTCTCCCCAACTGTGTGGAAAATAACCCGATTCCAGATACTCCCCCTCGAGATGGGTCCCCTTGACTCCCAGCATTCAGACGGGAGCATCCCAGAGGAATAATTCACAGCAGGCTACTTCCCAAAAGCACCCTCATGCCTAGAAATATCAGAATGCATCCTTCTTTCTCCTCACCTCTCTCTGTTTCCCACAGGGAGACACCAGTCTTCATGCTCTGCCCTGTATCTTTCAATATGTAATCCTAATAATAATAATGACAGCCATTATTTAGTCATTACTCAGTAGTGTGAAGTATCATACTAAGAATTTTATAAACACTTGCATGAAATAATCCTTAGAATATCATACATATCAATTATTATTAACTCTATTTTTAAAAATTTAAACACATATGCATAATTTGAGACTTACCCAAATAAGGAATTTGACAATGTTCACATAGTAAGCTGTAAATCTAGGCTTTGATCCCTGTTTTCAAAGCTGCTGGAGGTAGTAGGAAATAATTATGGAGTTTCCATTATCCCACCAGTCACAGAGGGCTCCTCTGATCTATACTTGAGATGGAGCACATCAGAAATAGGGGAGAAGATGCAGGATGAAAGCTTCATGTACAAGTGCAGGGAGCCAGTGAGTGGTGTCAGAGGTAAAGAGACTGAGACATAGACATAGACAATGCTTTGCAATTATGTGGGCCATTGAACATGTAAAGTGAAAGGAATTAAACTTGTTATGACTCACTACCATGCCCCCAAAGTACCCCAATCCCAGTGTTGTCTGGTTTAAGGGAAAATGAATTTGCAGAAAACAGTGAGTTGGTTTGTCCCTAAATCCCTGAAACTGCCAGGAGTAAAATCTACAGTTTGACAGTAGACTGGCCTTAGTACATGGCAATGGGAAGAACACTGGGGGGTCAGGCACTTATTGGCTGTGTGGTTTGAAGTAAATCATAGCCTCCCCAATCTCTCTACATAGTGGACATAAAAATACTTGGCCAACCAATGTCACAGGATGCTATATGAATCTCAGACATTATTTTAAAGGAGTGAGAAGCAATATCAAGAAATGGTAGGTAGGTGTCCAAATCTCAGAAAGTCTGGTTAATTGCGTCAAAAATGAATTTTACCCTGAGAATATGGTAGGTCATGAAATTAAAGCAGGCAGTGACAAAATCCTGTGGAGGTATTTAAAGGATTGCTCTGGTTGCTGGACTGTTGGACACATACGATACATGCAGTTAAAATACCATCCCCATGACCATGCTGCAGATGACAGGGCTTTTCTCTGAGATGGGAACAGAGGGATGGTGACAAATGCATAAAAGTGAAAGCTATATAGGCCTATATAGGCAGTAGAAATGATAGGCTGTTTTTTTGTTTGTTTGTTTGTTTTCTTTTTTCTTTTTTTTTTTTTTTGCGGTACGCGGGTCTCTCACTGTTGTGGCCTCTCCCGTTGCGGAGCACAGGCTCTGGACGCACAGGCTCAGCGGCCATGGCTCACGGGCCCAGCCGCTCCGCGGCATGTGGGACCTTCCCAGACCGGGGCACGAACCCGTATCCCCTGCATCGGCAGGCAGACTCTCAACCACTGCACCACCAGGGAAGCCCGATAGGCTGTTTTAACAGAGGCTTGCTCTCTGCACTGGTTACCTGCTGTCTAAAGCCAGCCTCTGCATCTTTTCAAATGGCTATTTCCTATTCACCCCATCATCACCTCCCTATCCAGTACCACCTTTCCCAGGACTTTCCTGTCTCCCCGCACCCAGAGCTGCATGAAGTCAGCTTTCATTATGCTCTCATAACACCTTATGGCCAAGTGCTGATGTTTCTTTGACTGTGTTGGTTGTGATTATCTATCTGTTCATGGCATTGCCTTATCGTGGTCAACAGAATATGGTTCCCCAAAGATGTCCACATCCTATTCCCTGAAATCTATGAAAACGTTACCTTATATGGCAAAAGGGCCTTTGCATATAGGGTTAAGCTAAGGGCCATAGTGAGATTATACTGGATTATTTTTGGGGTGGGGGGTCCAGTGTAATCACAAGGGTTCTTAAAAGGAAAGTGTAGATATGACTTTGGAATAATTATCAGACAGATGCAACGCTGCTGACTTTGAGGATAGAGGAACAGCCATGTGCCAGGGAATCCAGATGGCCTCTAGAATTTGGAAAAGGCAAATACATGGATTCTCCTCTAGAGCTTCCAGAAAAGAATGTAGCCTTATTGACACCTTGACTGTCGCCCAGTGAGACCCACGTCAGAATTCTAACCCACAGAACTATTAGATAATACATCTGTGTTGTCTTAAGCCACCAAATTTGCGGTCATTTGTTACAGCAGCAGTAAGAAATTAATATAGCTGCACTAGAGTGTTGGCATTTCAACGGGAGGGACTGTATCTTTGACCCCCTGAGGCACCACATAGCTGACCCTCTGTGTCTGTAAAAGCACTTTCACTGAATCCCACAGCCTCTCCCAACCTCTCTTGTCCTTTCTAAAGCACTTTCCCCCCTTGTGGAGATATGGAAAGATATTTAAGAAAGAATCGGAACAACAGGCTTCCTTTGCCTTTGGGATGGCCCTACAAAATTTTAAAGGTGCTTTCATACACTTTAACTCAATTGAGATCTACTAATTCCAGCTAAGATTGGATGGTATCCACATTATGATTAAAACAATGTACAAATATGGAAGAGAATACAGAAAAATGAAAATGGTTGCGTGAGAGTAGTAACACTTTGTTTTGTTTGCTGGTACTACTAATTGAAGAAACACCATCTACATAAGGCCACTGTGGTGGTAGACAGTATCTTAGGAATTATCTGTTAGTGCAGTGAACCCCACAATTTTCAGAGGAACTGAGACCCATCCTTGTCTGGAGTACAAGGAAGCCGGATGAGAAATTAAGTACTTCTCCACACCCTGGGCTGCTGCTCTGAAGCTGTGAATAGGAATATCCACTCACACTTAATACCTGTGCCAAGATGCTCTTCGTAACACATTGTATCGCTTATCATATACCTGTTGACAGACTCTGTTATTAATTGAGTTAAAGTGGGTATCAATTGGGAAACTGAGCTTCTCAAATCTCCTATAACGGTTTTGGATATTTATAAGTTTCTCTTTAAGATTTAAAAAAAGAAGGAAAGAAGATGAGGAGGAATTCTACTCAGTAACAATAATGTCAGTAATTGAGACTGTCAAATATATTTACACTTCTTTATTCTAACTCTAGTCATCTTTTAACTTTGCATTTCCAACTCAATTTGCATTTGCATGACAACCTAGTATGGAAAAAGAAAAAAATATTAACTCTACTATAACCAAAGACAACAAAGTCAAGTAGATGATAAAATTTTTTTTTCCCATTTAAGGGCCACATAAAGAATATTAATTTATCCAGTATGGAATATTTTTTGGACATCATTAAATCTGGGACTCAAAATACATTCTTTCCTTAATATAGCTTTGATAAGTCAACTTTTGAGACTCAGTTAATATTAATATCTATCTCTGAATTTCCTTAAATCAAAGTCTAAGTATACTTCCTTTTGTATGATTCAGAGCTCTTACACACCTTTAATCTCCTAATGGCTGCTTGGGAAGGATCATTTTACTTTTTCCAAAGTACATGAAGTCATATTTTTAAAGAAGCCATTGGATTTTCAACAATTTTTGAAATCTGATAATTTAATATCCCTTCAAATGCTTTGAGTCCTTTACAAATACAAAGTAAGGTCATCAATTTCAGTATATAATTCTACCAGATGAAGCACTTTATACATTTCTTCTCCATTTCGTCCTTTATTTCCTCCCCCTGTTCATTCATTCAAAGTTGGTTTTACACAGTAAACATGCTTCTTTCTTATCCTAGATGTGAATATAAGATATTCTTTCATGTTAGGCAAATTTGTGAAACATTTTAAAGTCAGATGAAAATTAATTACTCTCATTAGAAGGGCCAAGACATACAAACACAGCTTTCCAAGAGAAGTAACTTTAGCAAATTAAAATGTAGAAGAAAAGAATGCATCAATTTGCAAAGAATCAACTATCTATACTTCACACTAGGAATTAGAAAGGGCAACATCTGACATTTGTTATTCAGAAGGCCAGAGAGTGAAAGGAAGGATTTATGAGAACTATATAGGGTGCCTAGATATTCAACAACACAAATGTTCCAGTGATTCTCAAACATTTTTACTTAAGTACTTTTAAGAGCAGAGAAAAATAAGTTGTCATATTTACTGGTGAGTCTGTGGGAAGTAGCTTCAAATAGCACCCAGGAAGCAGGAGTTTCTTTGGAATCATGTATTCTACTCAACAATTTGAAATTTGTATTCTACTCAATAATCTGGTTTTGCTTGATATAAAATATTTTAAATTATAACTAAAATTGATGTTGCACAAAGATATAGCTATGGGCTCTCATACCCCAATATATTGCTCTGTTCCCCAAGAGTATCCATACCCCTTTGCAAAGTATGCTGGCTAGCAGAAATCAATTTGTCTACCATTGAGGCAGAACAATGATGGTCCCTGAGCATTATCATTTTGTGTTCATGTTACCAAGTCAGTCTCATCTAAATATTTCGCCTTTTATTTTCAAATCAATCCTCCCCACATCCCAGAGTACAAAATGTAAAGCTCTGACACACACACTAAGGTGTTGTGCCTTTTCTTTCTGTACTTGACTACTTTCCAGAGCTTTCTTCTCCATTTTCACCCTCCTGTACCTTTCACTTCTGCACAACTAGCATCACTCTCCAGCCAGCACACTGTTCTTCAATAAGTTTATGGATCCTTTTCATAGACTTTGGGCTCTAATAATCAGATCTTCTCATAGTGCGACTCCACGGTGGAGAAAAATATGTCAGCTGAGAGTCAGCAAAAGATTCCAACAGGAAGAACTAATGCCTGAACAGAGGGGTATCTGAATAGAAAGGAAATCCACTTTGGAATGAAGGAAGAGATATGAAATGAAGTTAGATCTTTCAGCACAGCCTGAGAAAAGTTTTTTTTTCTGTATGTACATGTGTGCACACAGGCAGACATGTGTGTATCTGTGTGTATGTTTTATCTGAAATGGTGCAATGCTATGTTATACTCATAGTACATCAACAAAACAAATTAAGAGAATCATTTCTAATCTGGCTCTGACAATGACTAACCATGAGACCATCAAAGGAAAATTTACATATTTGGGCTTTATATTTGTGGGTTACCTTATCTATACAATAAGATTAATGAACTGGATGATTTTTAAAAAAAAAAAAATCCTTCTAAGAAAGACATAGGAAAATACACTATAGCACAAATAAAGATAAGAAAGGTGAAGGTAAGTAACCAATAACCTTCACCTTTTCCTCCCAGCCTAGATTTCCAAACCGATTTATGTTAATATTCCTGGGAATGAAATAAGAAACATAATGCGCTAGGAGATGCGTTGTTATGCGTACAGAAGAGGAGTGCCCTGATCAACAGATGTACTGAATGATTTTACCCAGACCCAGGGTTTGCCCCTCATTGTATGTATATAGAGTTTGGCAATTGACAAAGCACTTTCATGTACATGATCTCATTTGAGTCTTACTTTTGAGACACAAGCAAAATAGATATAATTATATTAACTTACTTCACAAATAAAGGTACTGAAGCGTGGAGCAACTGAGTCATTTATTCAAAAACACACTTCTCTAATCTGAAAGAGCTCTGCAAGACCAAGGCAGTTCAGGGTGGGGCATAAGCTAGTACCAGCATCAAAGCATACCATAGGATTCAAGCAAGGATATTCTTGTCAAGTGTACTCCAGCCTTTTAAAGGTGTTTGTGAATACAAATAAAACTGTTTCCCAGAGTTACAGTAGCCTGGAGCATGGGATCTGCCATTTCATCTCTCTTGTAAACTTTAAGGACAAAGCCAAAATTAGAACACATACAAATCTTTATATTATTCTTTGCAAGCCCACAAATGTTTAACATTCTGGAAGCTGGTTTGATGATCTACAACTTTGTTGCTGTTAGCAACTGCCAGGAAATGAATTTGGAAAATGAAAAAAACAACCCCATTTTTATGGTAGAACACTAAAGCCTTAAAATACTTAAGGCTGGCAATACAAGCAGTATAATAGCGTGACACAAATAATATACAAAAGGTTTATATCCAGAAACAATTATTGATAAAAACAATCCATCATTGCTCCAGATTTTATTAGAAATTAGAACTGAAAATGAATTTAGTCAGTAGATAATGTTCCAAAAGAGGAAATAAATAAAAAGCTGGTCAAGAATTTTCTTCCAACACCACAAAATGACTTAGAAGAAAATTTGTAACTGAATTGTTGATCATACCGATGTACCTCAACAACTCTGTTAATTTTTGTCAAGATAGTGAGATTCTTTCTATATTCAGGAAACGGGGACCAAAAAGTGAAATAGTATTTCTGAACTGCCAGTTTCTCTAAGAGTTAAGATTTAAAATTAGGAAACCAATTTCACTGCAAGTTATGACCAACTAACCAGTACAAAACCAACTCTCTCATCATATGTGAAAGCTAGATACTTCTAAAAAGTAAAGAAAAGAAAAGAAAGAAATTTGGTTGAAGGCCCTGGAGAGCTTCCCAGGCAACCAGGACTTGAGGGGCCAACATCCCAAAAGGAAACATGGAGCCAAGCATGGTATTGTGCTTCAATTGTTCTCTCGGAATTTGCTGCTTCAGAAGCAGAGGAAGGAAAAAGGCTGAAAATCAGAGCAGAGCTTTTGGCAGTCCACAATGTTAAGGAGACAAAAATTGGAGCTCAGGGCTTGCCAATGAGTAGTAGCCTTGGTAAACATCCAGGCTCTCAGTTGGAACCCCTATAAATCTTTGCCAAAATATAATCTAGAAATAGACAAGCTAACACACACACACACACACACACACACACACACACACAGAAACCCCCCCCCACACACACTTGAAAATCAACTTCAAATATATTTCATACTAGAATACATTGGGGTTTTCTGCCCCTACTCTAATTACCTGCAAAAAGAAAAAAAATATCCTCTCCAAAGAAGATAAAATGTAATGTGAAGTCAAAGAAGGCAGACACAAAAAACACATGTTGTATATTTTTATAAAGTTTTGAAACAGTGAAAACTAATATATTGTGTTAGAAGTCAAGATACTGCCTATATTTAGGGTTTACTGATTGGAAAGGCATATGGATGGGATTTCTGGAGCATTGCTTTATTCTTGATCCAAGTGATCTTTACACAAGAGTATTCACCTTGTGAAAATTCATTAAGTTGCATGTGATTTGTGCACTTTTCAATGTGCATGTTATACTTCAATAAAATACTTATTTTAGGGAGGGAGATGCAAGAGGGAAGAGATATGGGGACATATGTATATGTATAACTGATTCACTTTGTT
>NC_041226.1:72351895-72404843 GCF_002837175.3 Physeter macrocephalus
AAAATCTTTGCCAAAATATACTCTAGAAATAGACAAGCTAACACACACACAAGACACACACACACACCCACCACACAGAAACCCCCCCCCACACACACTTGAAAATCAACTTCAAATATATTTCATACTAGAATACATTGGGGTTTTCTGCCCCTACTCTAATTACCTGCAAAAAGAAAAAAAATATCCTCTCCAAAGAAGATAAAATGTAATGTGAAGTCAAAGAAGGCAGACACAAAAAACACATGTTGTATATTTTTATAAAGTTTTGAAACAGTGAAAACTAATATATTGTGTTAGAAGTCAAGATACTGCCTATATTTAGGGTTTACTGATTGGAAAGGCATATGGATGGGATTTCTGGAGCATTGCTTTATTCTTGATCCAAGTGATCTTTACACAAGAGTATTCACCTTGTGAAAATTCATTAAGTTGCATGTGATTTGTGCACTTTTCAATGTGCATGTTATACTTCAATAAAATACTTATTTTAGGGAGGGAGATGCAAGAGGGAAGAGATATGGGGACATATGTATATGTATAACTGATTCACTTTGTTATAAAGCAGAAACTAACACACCATTGTAAAGCAATTATACTCCAATAAAGATGTTTTTAAAAAACCTTATTTTAAAATTGAGATACCATTTTGAATGTAAAAACTGCTATAAAATTTATGAATAGAATGAGATGACATACATATCATCTTCAATCTAAAGGTCATTAAATAAGCCTTTGGAAGTGTTTCACTCTAGGGATTTGTAATGCCTTCTTCTGTAGTATTATATGAGAAACACTGAGAGGATTTTCTAATCAATAGAAAAACAAATGTGTTTTTGAAAAACAAAAGCTTAAGATGGACAAAAAGAAGAATCATGGCGTTTCCCCAAAGTTGGGGAAGAACATTTATTCTGTTGGATTGTCTCCTGGATTTTACAGTCTTGCAAAATTCATAAAGCAATAAAAGTGAAGAAAATCTGTCTGGAGGGCTTCCCTGGTGGCGCAGTGGTTGAGAGTCCGCCTGCCGATGCAGGAGAACCGGGTTCGCGCCCCGGTCTGGGAGGATCCCACGTGCCGCGGAGCGGCTGGGCCCGTGAGCCACGGCCGCTGAGCCTGCGCGTCCGGAGCCTGTGCTCCGCAACGGGAGAGGCCACAGCAGTGAGAGGCCCGCGTACCGCAAAAAAAGAAAAAAGAAAGAAACCATTCTTTCCAACATTACATAAAAGATGAAGAGCTTCCCTGGTGGCGCAGTGGTTCTGTCTGGAAAAAAAAGTGGAGTGGAACTGCCCATAATTAAATAGAAGCATGTAAGAGAAAGAAGAGATGGGAGAAGATGAACTAAAGCCACAATTCTTAGCATCTCCCTCCGATTTCCCAATGGGTAACTTCCAACCCTGGTTAGGAAGAATGTTCTCAAAACTTGCAATTGTTCCCTAGTTGCGAAGAAGGTTCTCTGTACATTTTTCTTATTCATTATGAAGAAACTTCAGGGGAGAAGGCAGCTGTACGATAAAGGAGCAGCCCTCACAGTAGAAATCCAAAAATACAGGGTTTTAATCCTACTACTCCTATAGTATAGACTATATCACCCAGGAAAAATTACAAATATCCGTAAGTTTCCATTGTTTCACTTAAAATTAGGCATGATGTTGTCTACTTTGAAGAGTGTTTATGAGTTTCAATGTAGATAATGGTAAAGTTTGATGAGCGAAGATATTGGTTGCCTTATATTTATTATACTTGCAACAACAGGAGTATCTCAGGTTTATCAGTTTAGCAACACCCTTATATTACCTAAGGCAACAAATGCTTAAAGAGAACCAGACACTTATAGCCACTCTGCCAGCAGAATACCTGTAAGATAGTACAAAGTCTCAACCTTAAGGATTCTGCTTGCTGACTGAACCTTCTACATTTAGAGGGCTTTCTCTCTCTCTCTCACTCTCTTTATATTACCTCTTCTGTCTTTCTGTTCTGTCCTCATTTTTAGCTTCCTGATGGTAATTGTTTAAATTTATGGCTTTCTTTATGGTGTACAGATGTATTTGAATTAATAGGGTTCATATATTTCTTAAGAATAAACCCAACAGACAAGTATTACAAATTCTGTTTTTTATTATGTAGTTTCTTAGCTGCAACTTGAAATCCAATAGTAGGATATGCATGAAACAAGATGCTTGCAGCCAATATTGACACAGCAGCTATTAAACCAGTATGTTTTATCAAACCGCTCATGTAGAATGCACTCTTTAAATGGAATCACCTTGGATACAAGTGCTAATAACCACAGAATAACCAGCTCCCTGAAGAACAAAGGAATCTTCTTGACTTATAATTATTTTCTTCACTAGGAAAATTACTATTTACTGAGATTTTTACCAAAGAATGTTTATTTTTCTCTTCCACTCTGTCATGGTTTTTGAGAATCTTGAAGTTTCACCGGCGGATTGCTAATCAGAAATGCATTAGTCTAACCTACTTTCAAAACCAGCACTTTTGATACAAATCCAATAGCTTTAGTCCTATATTTGACTAATTCAACTTCTTAAAATTGAGAACTTCACTGATTTAGTGTTTCTCCCTCTCCTCCAAAGAAAGCTTGCTGCTGCCGTCAATTCCAAGTGGTTACCATCCAATGGTCTTATTTTTTCTAGTCCATCCAATGCTACCATGTAGATTACTTTTTCCAGTTTTCTGTTTGTCTTTTCTTTCTCATTCTCTGTAAAGCGTTCTAGTTGCTATTTAGGGACATGGTATGCTGCTCTTGATGAATGTGTTCAATATTACGGAAAGGACTTAAAATGGAAGATTGAAATTCCTATGGGTGCCATAACATCCATTTAAGTTGCAGATCATGGATGTGGGGTGTGTGTGTGTGTGTGTGTGTGTGTGTGAATTTACTTTAGTTACACCTTTTTTCTTCCAAGCTTGCCATTGTTTCCATATTTCCTCATTGAAACTTCATTCTTCTCAAATGGGTTTTGGCTTAGTACCTAGTGTGACTGGGTTTTATCTATCAAAGCTCTAAATTAAAAAAAAAAAAATTCTGGGCAAAATGTCAACCCCAGAAAAATATAATGAGGTTTGTTAAGGAAAAATTTAAAAAGATGTCAAAAAATTGAGTTCTAGAAGTACTGGGAGGCATTAAGCTGACTTTCAGTAGGGACCTGAGTAGGCTTCTTTTAAATTTTCTGTCTTAATAGTCACAAGTGTGAGCACATCAATTTTAAGTGTATGTGTGTGTATATATATATATATATATATGTATGTGTATGTATATAAATTTAGAATTGAACATACTTAGTACTAAGTTGCAGATCATGGATGTGGGGTGTGTGTGTGTGTGTGTGTGTGTGTGTGTGAATTTACTTTAGTTACACCTTTTTTCTTCCAAGCTTGCCATTGTTTCCATATTTCCTCATTGAAACTTCATTCTTCTCAAATGGGTTTTGGCTTAGTACCTAGTGTGACTGGGTTTTATCTATCAAAGCTCTAAATTAAAAAAAAAAAAAATTCTGGGCAAAATGTCAACCCCAGAAAAATATAATGAGGTTTGTTAAGGAAAAATTTAAAAAGATGTCAAAAAATTGAGTTCTAGAAGTACTGGGAGGCATTAAGCTGACTTTCAGTAGGGACCTGAGTAGGCTTCTTTTAAATTTTCTGTCTTAATAGTCACAAGTGTGAGCACATCAATTTTAAGTGTATGTGTGTGTATATATATATATATATATATGTATGTGTATGTATATAAATTTAGAATTGAACATACTTAGTACTTACTTTGTTTTTATGCCTCACGTGATATCTGCATCACATAGCATGCTTCGTGTTAATCTTTTATTTACACACAGACACACACATACACACAACATATTTTCTCTCTCTTTCTCTCACAATCAAACAAAAAGAGAAGGAGAAAAGGAGGAAGGGAGGAGGCGTAGCTGCAACTGTCTCAACTCGAACAACAGGTAAGATTGTAAATGTTTGGATTATAAGAGGCAAAATAAATATAAGATACACGGATAATTAACCATTTATCTTCAGGCTATATTTAGTGAACAGCCAACAGGAAGCATGGGGCCAAAGCAATTGAGAAAGCACATGGGGTGGGGAAGTGTGAGGGGCTGGGATTCTGGGGCAGGAAGACAGACATTGAGAACAGACCATTGAGAGGACAATTCTGCTCTGTAGATGGCCTTTTAATGTAAATATAATCCCTGTGGCAAAGGAACATACCTCTGTCTTGATTTTCTAAGGCCTACTATTGGGAGTTTGGGATTGACATGTACACACTGCTATATTTAAAACAGATAACCAACAAGGACTTACTGTATAGCACAGGGAACTCTGCTCAATATTCTGTAATAACCTAAATGGGAAAAGAATTTAGAAAAGAATAGATACATGTATATGTAAAGATTTTTTTTTAATTTTAAAAATAGGTATTCATGCATCCCAATGTTCACTGCAGCACTATTTACAATGGCCAGGACATGGAAGCAACCTAAGTGTCCATCAGCAGAGGAATGGATAAAGAAGATGTGGCACATATATACAATGGAATATTACTCAGCCATAAAAAGAGTGAAATAATGAATGCCATTTGCAGCAACAAGGATGGACCTAGAGATTGTCATACTGAGTGAAGTAAGTCAGACACAGAAAGACAAATATACGGTATCGCTTATATGTGGAATCTAAAATTCTAAAAAAAAAAAGGGTACAAATGACCTTATTTACAAAACAGAAGTAGAGTCACAGATATAGAAAACAGACTTACGGTTACCAGGGGGAAAGTGGGGGAGGGATAAATTGGGGGGTTGGGATGGACACATCCACACTACTACATATAAAATAGATAACTAATAAGAACCTGCTGTACAGCACAGGGAACTCTACTCAATACTCTGTAATGACCTATACGGAAAAAGAATCTAAAAAAAAAAAGAGTGGATATACGTATATGCATAACTGATTCACTCTGCTATACACCTGAAACTAACCCAACCTTGTAAACCAACTCTACTCCAATAAAAAATTTTCAGAAAAGGTATTCTTCCAAATCACCTTGCCTGGCCTGCTCCTTGCACAGAGGTCTCTGCATATCAATCAGTTTGCTCAGCCAGAAAGAGGCAGGGTGAGGCTCCGAGGCCCCAGTGTCTGAGTCCATGCTCTCCCCATTACCGACCACACCATGGGGAGGGGTGTGATGTGAGGAGCTTGGGGCTGTACGCTGGTGGTGGTAAAAATAGTGATGGGAGTGAATGAGAGAGGCAGTGCAGGGGAGATCTGGGGGATTTCCTTGCGTTCACTTTTTAAGGAAAAAATCTATGGGCCTATCTCAGATGACATCAAAGGGCATTGTGTAGGGGGTAGAAGAAAAAAAGTCACAGCAGTGTGATGCCAGCCAACTATGATGACATAGTGCAAGATGCTGTGTTTCCATTTGAAAAAGTGAACAAATAAGAATATTTATGTTATAATTCATGAACTGAGGGAGATTGTTGAAATAATCCCTGGCTGCTACTATCTCAGGGCAAAAGAAAAACCCATGCAGATATGAAAAGTTTACCTCTAGGCTGAGATGTTGGTGTAGATGTTGCCAAAAAGTGCTTATTATTGTACTATTAAGTCTCAGTTTCACGCGACCCTACAGCAATGAACCATCCAGAGAGTCAAATGATAACAGTCATGGGAATATCTGGATACCAGGGACATTTCTCACGATAAAAGTTGCATCAGCTCAGCAGCAGAAGCAGGGGAAGAGGAAACCTTTGCTTATTAACTGCATTTTTTTTTTTTTTTGCGGTACGCGGGCCTCTCACTGCTGCGGCCCCTCCCGTCGCGGAGCACAGGCTCCGGACGCGCAGGCTCAGCGGCCACGGCTCACGGGCCCAGCCGCTCCGCGGCCTATGGGACCTTCCCGGACCGGGGCACGAACCCGTGTCCCCTGCATCGGCAGGCAGACTCGCAACCACTGCGCCACCAGGGAAACCCGTGTCCCCTGCATCGGCAGGCGGACTCTCAACCACTGCGCCACCAGGGAAGCCCTTAACTGCATATTCTTGACACTTCAGCAACTTTCATTAATTTTACAACTTTCCAAAATGCAAAGGCCTTGGAATGAAAAATATAAAAGTCTGACATACATAAAATACTCCAAACCTTACAGGAAAACTTCATCATCGCCGCACCATCTGGGATAGCTTACTCCAAAAGGAAAGTCTAGGAGATTATGGAATGAACCCATTACAGCTCTGCCTTTCTCTTCAGCTTGGTGCCCGTTGTCCCAAGCATTGGAGAGAAATGGAAAAGTGGAGACAGAGCTGGGGACACACTTCTGAGGGAGGGCGTTATCCCGTGTGGAACGTCGCTGGTCACAGCGGCTGCTGGAGCACCCAGGAGAGAACACATAAAACCGGTAAGAATGAATAGGGGCAAACACTGTGGTTGACAGTCTAGCCCATCCCAGGGATGGATCCAGAAAGATACTGGAATATAAGGCTGAATTCTATTATTATTTAAGATCCACTGAGTTCATTCTAAAAATGTTCACCCTGTATCAGTCAGATCGGCTTTCAAATACTACTTCTGCCAAGTACGAGTCTGTGGCAAAATTACATCACTTTCTCTCATCCGTGAAAATAAAAATAATGCTCCCTGGGCTCCCCTGGTGGCGCAGCGGTTGAGAGTCCGCCTGCCGATGCAGGGGACACGGGTTCGTGCCCCGGTCCGGGAAGATCCCACATGCCGCGGAGCGGCTGGGCCCGTGAGCCGTGGCCGCTGAGCCTGCGCGTCCGGAGCCTGTGCTCCGCAGCAGGGTGAGAGGCCCGCGCACCGCAAAAAAAAAAAAAAAAATAATAATAATAATAATAATAAAAATAATAATAATGCTCCCTATTTCCTGCGATTGGAAGAAGTAAGAGATAAGATATACAACGCCTCTCATCCTAGCAGGTTCAGTGAAGATGTCTGATTACTTTCCCTACATTCTCCTTTAATGTGCCAGGCATGAAGCCAAGACAGATCCTTCTGTATTGCATAGATTTGTCCACTCTCTGCATCCCTCCATTCAAGTCCGACCCCACCCCCAGAGAGAAGGTCTTCTCTATAGCAGATGTGTTCAGTCTTCTCTATGGCAAGGTTGGCCTCAGCATGAAAACAGCAGTGACCTCATTTGCTGGAATAAGGATGAGGTAATCATTGAACAATCGAAGCCACAGAAATGATTAAGGTGCTGGTGGCATTTACTTATGCAGAAACATTAATAGAGTTAAACAATTGTAAGCTGGCCGAATGGTAAGGAGGATATAAAGCCGTGAGCAAATATTTAAAGGGCACAATGTAGCTCAGGCTAGGCAGGAATTATTTGCAGAAATTTAAAGAGCTACAATGGAGGCACGTGGTAGAATAAAAAGACATCAGGCAATGAGATTCCGACTATTTTCAAGACCCTTTCAAAATGGAGAGAA
The DNA here is from genome assembly GCF_002837175.3 of Physeter macrocephalus. Classification (NCBI taxonomy): domain Eukaryota; kingdom Metazoa; phylum Chordata; class Mammalia; order Artiodactyla; family Physeteridae; genus Physeter; species Physeter macrocephalus. Next base: position 72,359,368 of record NC_041226.1, read on the forward strand.
TTGTTGGATTCTGGAGAAGACAACTGTCCATCAAACATTCAAGATTTCCCGGCGAAAAGATAACATATTCGTGTAGTAGCCACTGAACCTAGTAGTTACATATCCCCCTGGAGAAACTAACAAGAAGAGATCATAGAACTGTCTATAAAATTATTCCTAAACTCTAACTGCCAAAACTTCACCATTTCCCATACCTTAGACGTCCTCTGTCATTCTAACAGGATATTTTAAAGTATCAAAAGTGCAAATGTAAAAAAAGTTACCTTAACTTTGTCACCAGAGCTAATAATTATGTATCTATTTTTAATAGAGAGATACATAAGAGAACATATTAGCATTACTTGAAATCAAATATTATCAATGAAAACATTCCACATACAGAAAATAAATTTTGTTAAATAGCCCTCTTACATTTAGGACTGTTTCTTTCTGTACGGTGCTTGAATTTGCGTGATGTTGAGCGATTTTAGTTTTTGCCAATTATTATTGACTTACGCTAGCAATGAAAGAGTTTGAAAAAAGAGTGATCACCTAGTCACAAACCTATATTTGACAATAAAGACAAAAATTTTAAAAACTAACTAACTCTTAGAAAAGGCCATTCAAATTCTTCTCTATATTTTGTAGGGGCAAGTCACTCAGGCCCGATACAAATGCATGTGATGGAAAGGATCTTCTCCCAAGTAAGAAAACACCATTGCCTTCTAGTGGTACCTGAGGACCACCTGAGTACCAACAGCGTCTGGCAGGCCATCACGGGCCATCATGGCAATAGTTAACCCATTAACATATTTAGAAATCCAAATATGTCATAACTATGCAAAGATCACATGAATGGCTTTAGTGGTGTAAATGGCATGTTAAAAGTATTCTGATGCTATAACTTTACCCACATTATAGTGAAAAATACAAATTTATTGGGTCAGTTGAATTCCGAATGCTGTACCAGTAGGAAAAGGACTGAGAAGAAACCCTTGGATTTGACCACTTGCAGGTCCTTGGTGACCTCGACAAGAGCAGCTTATTGGTGGGGACAGAAACCTGATTAGAAAGGGTTCAAGACAGAGTGGGAGGAGGGAAACTGGAGATTTCTTTTTCAAGAAGTTTTGCCAATACAAGATAATTGGTTTCATAACAAGAGAGGAATGCACAATCAAGAGGAGATTAACTTTTCAGATGAGCTGTATTACGGCAGATTTATATGCTGATGAGAATAATACAGCAGGGTATAGAAATTATATGATGCAGAAGAGAAAGGGAAATACTGGATTGATGTCCCTGAGTAGGGGAAACGATCTGTTCCTCAAGTTGGAGAGGTCTTGACCTTAAATAGGAGCACTAAGAGTTCATTCCCAAGTTCAGTAGGGAAAAGGGGAAAGTGGATAGATCTGCAGATAGGTTTGTAAAAGCAGTTGTGGAGTATATGGAAATTTCTTTCTTTTTTTTTTTTTTTTTTTTTTTTTTGTGGTATGCGGGCCTCCCTCTGCTGTGGCCCCTGCCGTTGCGGAGCACAGGCTCCGGACGCGCAGGCTCAGCGGCCAGGGCCCACGGGCCCAGCCGCTCCCGGAGGACAGGCTCCGGACGCGCAGGCTCAGCGGCCACGGCTCACGGGCCCAGCCGCTCCGCGGCATGTGGGATCCTCCCGGACCGGGGCGCGAACCCGGTTCCCCTGCATCGGCAGGCGGACGCGCAACCGCTGCGCCACCAGGGAAGCCCGGAAATTTATTTCTGATAATTTCTGTTTTCTCAGAAAAGTGGAAGAACATAGTTGACAGTGGGGATGGGGGAGGAGGTATAGATGTCCGAAGAGAAATAAGATAAGAAATATAATCTATTTAAGTGGAAATAGATTTTTAAAAAATGTACCAAGGGCCCACTTGATGTTACTGACTATGGATTTAAAGGAGAACCAATCCATGCATGCGTGTGTTTTTCTTCAGGCAAAATCAGCTGTGTAGGTGCAGGCACAAAGTAGGTGGGCAGTTGGGTTAACCAGTTAGTTTTATCACGTAAGCAAAGTAAGAAGAAAAGAAGAGTCAGATAAGCCAATAAAATATCTAAATAACACATAACTAGATTTGTAAGCCTGCCCCAGAAATAAACATTCATCCGTGTGCAATCTCTATAATCTCTACATAATACAATTTAAAAACAACTTAGCCTTGACTACGTTACATTTTTCTGGTATTGGTATTAAGAATAAGATCTAAGAACTCATTAGAAAAGGACTATGAACCAATGTGTTAACTCAAAAGCAGCATAAAACATACATTATCTAGATTTCTAACAATCTACAATTTTTATGATTGATTTGTGACTCCATAACCTTGTTGGTTTGCTTCCGTTTATCATGCACAATAAAGCCAACAAGGAATGTAACCCACGGCTTCCTAACAGAAGTAAGACATGTTGAAAATATATAATCTAAGAAAATTAATGAAAAATTAATGAAAGACCTATCGTGAAAGTCACTACATGCTCATGAAAGCCCTCCAAATTAACCCTTTTCAGAATTTCAGGTCAATGCTGCAATTCATTAGGAAGATAACATCAAACATGTGTCACTTCCAAACACTTGCTGGAAAACCAAAGCTACATTCCTATGTCAAAAAAGGCTTGGTAAAATACAGCATTTATTTATTTACTGTCTCTTTCCCCAAATCCCACCAAGAAGTCTCTAATTCCAGGCAAACTTTCCTACACCCTCAATTTTAAAGAGTAAATAACACATTATTACATGCATCCAATCAACAGATATATATGGTGAGCATCTACTATGTGCCTTGAAATAATGTGTCTTCCATTAATGCTGATGTCATGAAGAATGGAGGGTGTAAAGTAGTGAGACGAATAGAGGACTGAAGGACCAGTTTGCTCTTGAATTCCGGTTTCATCACTTGCTACGTGTAAGTCTTTTGGCAAAACTCAAATTTTCTGAGCGTTAGTTTCCTCTGCTATGGAATGGTGACGAATCTCAACTAATTGAAGTAATGAAATAAAATATGTGGCAATTGAGAACTGGCACTGGTTAAGAGTGGGGACCCGGGAGTCAGCCTGGAACCTGGCTTTTAAAACCAGCTCCACTCTTTAATGTTACGTAAACTTGGACAATTTACTCATTCTTTTCTTTGGTTTTTAGACACCTTATTTATAAAACGGATAGATGGGTACTATTTTAGTGTATCATCAATTAATGCATAATGTAGCGTACCTACTACACAGGCTTGTTGTGAGGATGGAACAGTACTCAAGGGCGCAGTGCCCGAGTCAGTTATAGCCACTGCCATGTGCACACTCATCTCAACGGCCACTCTGTGCCGCTGTTACTTGTAAATCCCGAGAAATACAGGATTTTTCAATCATTCAGTAAATGCTGTGGAGTGTTAGCGATATGCCAGGCACTGGTGAGACACTGACTTTTAAGCGGCTGTCCCCCATCATCATACCATATGGGTCCCTATTAAACCTGATACCAAAGAACTGTAAAAGCACAGGGTGAAACGCATATTCCACAAACAATATTCCACACAATACAGCTTTATGAAAATAACCTTTTCTTTCCTGAATGACAAAGTGGTAACTATCATAAAATGGTTTTTATAAAAGGGGGCTAGATTCCTACTACCATGCCCTACTGTTAGCCTTCACCCCCAGGAAACAGTGAATGGTGATATAGTCATTATTAGATAAAACTACTTAATTATAGTAATTTCTTAAAATGAATGCCGGAATCATTACAGATAAAATTACTAAATTAGTTTTCTGTTCATGCCAACACAGTGCAGTTGGCTTTAAATTGCATCAACTCCCTCAAAATGGTCTCCTATATGTCTGAGTTTACCATTATGTTTTTGGTTTTTGTTTGTTTTTTTGTTTGTTTTTAGCCCTTGAGTGCCAAAATGACAATATTTGAAACATCATACACAATTTGTATTATCTAAATATCATAGCCCTTTGTGGCTAAAATTTCTCACCATTTGGAGAGAAATTAATATACAGTTTACCTAGAAAGAAACCTAGATTTTGGAACTAAGTGATAAATCAGATTGAAAAATACTTCATCTACATTTCCCTTTCAATTTCTGCCATTATTTTAAAATTAAGTAAATAAAATTTAGAAGATATCATTTTACATTGAAGAGAGGGGAGGTTTCTATTTTAAAATAATTTTCTTAAAGTAATATTATATAGACTAAAATTATTAACAGACAAACAGAATTTGGGAGGTAAATGTAGAAGAGCTGTACTAATAATTATACTAATTTGAAATATAAAGTGAAATCTGTAACTGATAACGGTAACCTAGTGGGGGGTTTGAGAGGGATTGTTGCTTCCGAAATCTTATATAAAGATATGTCAAAGGATTTCTTCACCAGTTAATAGTACCGACCATTTTCTCAATATATGTAAACTCAACTCAATCGATGAATCTAACTTAACCCAAAGCAAACCATCTCACTTAACCTTACTTGCATCTTACCTGACCTACTATGCTATCTTACACTTTCCATATCCACCACTTAATTTATTGCACCATAGTGGTATTATCCTTTTTCAGAAGCCTATAGCGAATGCAGAATGTTTGAAATCATAACAAGGAAGCCACAGAAAAAATATATAAGGAAGCAAGGTCAATGTTTTTAAAAAAATCTTTAAAATTGTTTTATGTACCAAGTCAGTAATATGCCCATAATATCTCTTACTTAGAAACCCTACATTGGACAAAATAGCCCTTGTTTAAAAAAATGAGACCGTTCAGATTAGAAAAACTATAATTTTGTCTTGCCTTAATAAACCTAACAAATAATAAAGCTCTGATTATCAAAAAGCTAGCAACAGGTATTATCAAAAGATAGGTAGGAAGACTCCCACAGACATCACCCTAAAAAAGTAAAACAAAAATACACTTCTGAAAAGAAAAGAAGGATGATCTTTTGGGAGAAAAATACTCTCGTTTTACTTTGACCTAAAAAGCCCAAATAAGCAGGCGGTCTTTGCATTTTCGATGGTGATGGCTCAGAAGCAGTAGCACAAGAATGGTGGACTTTCGATAACTCTTGGCTGTTGATTATTTTCTGAGGGTGAGCATGGCTTTCCTTAAATAGTACCTTGTAAGAAGGAAGAACACTTCTCTTTTATTAGGATAGCTGATGAGTTTCATTATCACAGAGGAACAAATAAATATATATAGGCATATATATATGTTTCTGCCTTTTATACAAAAGAGTAAGTTGAAAACAATTTTTACGTAGCTCATTTTTCAGTCCTTGTTTCTTATGACATCCTGTAATTTATTTTAAGTAAATGTGTCAGTCAGAAACCCACAAAACTATTGAGTAAACATACATGACACATGATACCATGGCTCCTATGCCAGTAGCCAAAAAAAAAAAAAGATTTCAAAACACAATTGCATTAGCTATACCAAAGATTTTGAAAGGTTATTATCCTATAAAAATGAAAGATCTTGTTTTGGTTTAAAAGCTAATAACAAAAATGCAACACTTCAGCAAAAAATGCTCATATACGTCATTGCACGTAGGTTCTGTTTCAGTTTTCTTTTTTTCTTGTTGAGATTCCAAATAATAAAACTGTTTGCAAATTTTTGGTTTCCTTGTACCTTCTTATTTCTTCAGCTAAATTAACAGATATTCTAAGTATCTATTTTCATACATTAAGCCTTAGAGTGAGGTGGATTATAGTCTTGCATTCTTGAGAGTAACGCACAAATATGTAGTCACATTCCAATCCCTGAAAAAAGGGATAGATTATATTGTGTATATTTAGGGAAAGTAAAAAAGATATAAAATTTTGACTTCTAAAATGGTCTAGTTAGAGCACTGTGGTTCAAAGACACTTTTTCAGCTTTGGAGATGTTGACATTCCTTATTTCACTTCAGTCTGAGGGCAGTGACAAGTACCCAGGGCATGGCAGACACTCTGTCAAGATTTGAGAGCCTATGAGTGCAGAAAACAGAGATGTTGCTCCCAGCTGAATATGTGTGTGAATTAATTATTATTGGGCATAAACAACAATCACGAGGTATAAAATGGAGAATTATTTTTACTCCTCTGCAATGAGGGAAGACTTCTCCGAGGAGTTGGCGCTTTTTTTCAAGCTTTAAGAAATGGGGATAATTTCAACAGGTGAAGAGAGGAGAAAGAAGAATCTATGCATGGAGTGAAGCACAAACAAAAGCACAGGGATTTGAAACCATGTGGTTGAATTCTGTGGGGTTTTTTGTTTTTGTTTTTTAAGAACAAGTATTTTATTTTATTTTTTAAAGATTGTTTTCTGATGTGGACCATTTTTAAGGTCTACTGAATTTGTTACAATATTGCTTCTGTTTTATGTTTTGGTTTTTTGGCTGCGAGGCATGCGGGATCTCAGCTCCCCGACCAGGGATCGAATCCGCACGCCCTGCATCGGAAGGCGAAGTCTTAACTATTGGACTGCCAGGGAAGACCCTGGTTGAACTTTGAATGATGTTTGGAGTCTAAGGAGTTAGAGGAAGAGTAGAGGAAGATGAATCTGGAGAGGTAAGATAAAGTGTGATGCCCCCCACGACCACTAAGCCCTCTTGCCAATTTCTGTCCTTTACAGATACAAGAGCCATCCTTTTATGGGGGTAGGAGGTGGTCAGAGTTGGGGGGTAAGGTTTGACCAGAAGGGATAAATAAATATGTCATACTCTTTATATTAAATTACTACTTAAAGGAGGATTAAAAAAGAAAAAATCCCTACATTTAAGAGATGTATACTACTCTTTCCCAACAGACAAAATATCGAGCTATTCCTTATTTTGTTGGCAATCATGTCAAATATATTTGTATTTCCTTGTCAAAATGCAAACTGCAGACAACACAGGCATAATATAAAATGACAGTGTGCTGGAAGTTTCTACACCTCCCTTGCTTCTCCCAACAGGCTAAGGTTATTCCCAGCTCGGGGGCCTCACACACATTGTTCTTCAAACCTCTGCATGCTTCTCAGATGTCAGCATTCAACCTGTAGCTCTCGTGTGGCCCACCCTGCCTACTCGATCTAATTAGGTCCCTCTTTCTACCCCCCCATCAGCCCCCACCCCCGCCGTGGTTCTCTGCCTCAGCCCTCTTTGTGCTTTTTAGGACTTTGACTTTTGTAATTCGTATTAACTTGTTCCTTGCCATATGCAGTGACTTTCTACCCCATGTCTGTAAGCTTCAAGATGGAAGGAGATTCGTCTTTTCTTTTCAACACTCCACATATAATACCTGGAACAGGACCTGACATATTACAAAGATTCAATAACTATTTGTCAAATTAATAATTTTCAAATACAAAACTATACGGAATCGTCATACCTAAAAGTTATATCTTTAAATTAACAAATCAGACTTTTAAAATTTCCTGGGGTCAGTTCTTATGCAAAGAGTGAGTATAGGAGGAAAAGGAAAATATGCTTAAAAAAGGTTTCCTAAAAGAATATTTAATTAAATAATAAAATAATTATGTATAGTTATAGTTAACAATATATTGTAAAATCATGTAATTATATATCAATATATGATTTACATAACACAGTTTTAGTATTTCTTTGGCTTAAATTAATAATTAATTCCTTTCTGATACTCAAGGGATATATCTATATTTTTCTTCACTAAAGAATATATTTCTTGATATATAAGCTACATAAGAAGGATAAAAGGAAAGGTTTTGATGAAATTTCCTTCTAGCTTATCTTCTTTTCCATTCTCCCACCAAAAATTAGGTAGCAAAGGTGACTTGAAATATAGCAGTGCCAACTCATGAATGTCAAGAGAACAGTCAGGGTTGCAAATGTTGAAATAGACTATCAGAGAGCTCAGATGCCTTTCTTTATCTGGTAAAAAGTTAAAATTCATCCCCGCCTTAAAATTCACAAGTGTAAAGCAAACCCTCCTTCATCACCCGATATGACACAGAACATGAATTGTTCATATTTATAAAATAATCTACTGGTTTATATTTAAAGAATATGCACTAAGTTTTAATCATCATTTATATTAAACAGTCCTATCCAGAAGAAAATATGTTTATTTACTTCAAATAGATGGCAACTCTGGAGCTCTACCTGGTGAAAACTGTGTTCTAAAAGATAAACAGATGAAATTAGGGGAGAAGCAAATATGTTAAGTCATGATAATGTGACCCTCCATGGGTCAACAATGTTTAAAACAGTTGAGTTGGTCTTATAATACCAAGGTTTGCTGGATCAGCCTCTAGGCTAAAGTGTAAAATTAAAGTCCATTTTTCTTAATAGCTTCTACACTGGTCTGAAAATATTGTCCCCGAAGCCTTCCTCATGAAGTTCCTTCTTTTATAGCTATATAATTTATCTACCTTAAAAATTCCATTCTGACTCTCCTCAGATGTTTGCCTTCTAAGCTTGATTCTAAGAGCAAGTAACTCTAATTTCTAACTGTGACAATGAGCGATTAAAAAAAAAATTTAGTTCTAGTCTTTGTTTAAAGAAGCATTGAAACTTTCGGTCGTAAATCTGCAAATGTGTGGGACACACACACACACACACACACACACACACATTCACATAGATACACACGTACAGCATATGCTTCTCTCACACATCTTTGGAACAACAGGGAACTTAAAATAAATACAGCTGGGTAGCAGGAATATAATGTGCTGGGCAAACATATACTGCTATTAATGTAAATATATTCTTGAGTGTTTCCTGCCGGGCCCACTTAGTAATGAAAAGCAAGCAATCCCCATTTCTCCCACAAAACACCCCACATGCTCTCCAAACAACCACCCCTGGCAACTGGATGTGGAGAGGAGCGGAAAGGGACAAAAGGCGCTGGGCTCCGGCTCAGGAGGGAGTCGCCTTCTCAGACCCTGGCATTTTAAAGGCAGCAGCGGGAGGTCATGCTGGGCACTAGCTATCTCTCCAAAGATACGTATAGTAAGGCATCCGTATGTAGTAGCTGCTTCTTTTGCCCCACGTAATTCGCGAGTCCTTGCATCGAAACTGCCACGCAGGAGGGCTACCCGCCGAACCCCCAACGGGGCCTCGTTCTCCGCCCCCTGCGCCCCTCTCCTCACCCCAAGATGCGACCCAGGGCTTCAGAGGGGCCAGCGCTGCCCGCGAAGCAGCCTTCCCGTAAACCTCCGCTGAACCGGCTCCCGGCTCCAGCACACCCTCGGCTCGCTTCTTACCCCGGCCCCCGCCGGGCGCAGGCGGGGACCAGCCCCCCCGCCACGGGCCGGGAGCCGCGGGGGCTCCGGGAGGGCCGGGAGGCCAGGCCCAGGAATCCCCGGCACCTCCCGCCGGCTGCAGGCAGCCGGCGCGACCCCGAGGGCAGCCAAGACCCTCGAGGGAGCTTTTCCCTGCGAGTCGGCCCGCGTCGGACTCGGGGAGCGAGAGACGGCGGCGGGCGCGGGCCGAGCTGCCGGCGCGGGCCGCCTGGGCTTTGCAGGGGCTACAGGTTGCCCGGGGGCAGCGGCCCAGCTCCGGGGCGGCCGGCGCTCGAGCGCTCGGAGCGCGACTTGTGTTGGGGGCGGGGGGGGGGACGGAGGGAGGCAGGGGAGCCCGGGAAGGGCCCCCGCAGGCGGGGCGAGGGGAGACCCGAGGGCGCGCCTCGCAGCCGGGACCCACACAGACCTTGGCGCCGCCACCTGCGCTTCTTGAGGCCGAAGATGCGTACTTTGGAGAAGATGTCCACCAGGTTGCCGTTGCAGAGCCCGCGGTTCCTGCTGGGGCTGCTCCGCCTCCTGCCGGCCGACGGCCGGTCCCAGTGCTGCTCGCGCGCCTGCCGCTTCTGGCGGATCAAGCCGCTGGCGATGGCCGCGGCCATGGTGGCCCGGGGCCGGGGCCGGGGCCGGGCGGGGCCGGGGGACGCGAGCTGGGGACGCAGGAGCGGGAAGGGCCGGCGCAGAGGGCAGGCCGCAGGGCCGGGGGCCGGGCTGGGAGCGCTCAGTGCCGCCTGGGACCCATCGCCCTCTCCGCGGAGCGCGGGGCCGGGCCCGCGAATGCGCCCGGGGCGCGGCGGGGCGAACGCCGGGAGCCCGAGGTCGTGCCCGCCGCCGCCGCCGCGTCCGAGCCGGCGCTGGGGCTGGGGCCGCGGGCGCCGCCGCTCGCGCCGCCTTCCTGCCCGGCCCGCCTCCCGGGCGGGAGGTCGAGCCGGCCGCCTTCTTCCCGGGCAAGGGGTGGAGGGCGGGGGCCGGCCGGGTCCCGCCGTCGGTCGGCCCAGAGCGCGCCGGGCAGGGCTCAGCGCCGGCCTCGAGCCGCCCCCCGGCCGCTGCCGCCCGCTCTCGGGGTCCGCCGGTGACCGTCAAGTGCTTTGGAGATCAGCATCTGGAGAGCGCAGCCTTCTCCCCGGAGATCTCTAATCAGAGCGCTCCGTTCCCACGCCGCCGCCCTCCCCTGCCGTCCCCCTCCTCTGCCAGTCTTCAGAGGGAAAGAAAAAGGTATATATAATAATGACTTTTAAAAACACTAATAATGCTGTAAAAGAAAGCTAAAACGGCTGGCAGGGGGCGGGGTGCCGAGAGGCTGAGCCAAAGCGGGGGGAATTGAAGGAATTATCCGTGCGCCTTCGCTGGGATGAAACTCGCCAGGTCTCCGAGGCTTCCGAGGCTTAGCGAGGGCTTCTGGATCTTAACGTGCCTCCTGGTCCACAGAAAGTCGCAGCCGCGCTTGGCACGCGAAGTGGTTTCCGCCCTCCCCGCTAATCCCTTCCCCACCAGAGCCTCTCCAGCCGGGAAGGAGGAGCGGGGAGGAGGGAGGCTGGGAGGGAGGGGAGTGTGTCCCGAGGAGGGAGGCGCCTCCACTCCCCGCCTAATCCACCCAAACTTGCTGGACTCTCCCTTCTGCTCCCGGGAAAAGTAGGCTTGTCATTTTGAAACCGTAGCAGAGCAAGAAAGAGGGAGGAGGGAAGGCGACGAGACGTGGAGAGGTGGTGTGGAAAGACCCCCTTCCCAAATTTGCTCTCTAGCACTTGGAGGAAGAGATGGCAGCGGCAACGGAATGTTGACGAAGCCACCACAGAATATTAAGGGCGGGCGGGGTGTCACAGCGTTCCAGCGACAACAGAAAGCAGCCAGACTGAGGGCCACTCCAGTTCGAGCTGCCGTCTTTGGCGTCCCTGGGTAGGGAGCCAGGGAGCAAAGCGTATGAACTGTGTCTGAAATTCAAATACAACAGCTGCTGCCTCTTCTCCTTGATTTCCTGTCTGTGTCCTGGCAGCAGTCTGTCATGGGTATAACCCCAAACAGGAAGGTCCAGGAGGAGGGGAGCAAGTGGAGAGCACCCTAGAAAAGGAGGTTGGGAGAGAAACAATTCGTGCTTGCATGAATACAGATCCTTGGTTCCTAGGACACACTCCGAGCCACAGAATTATGAGTAGCGTTTGCTCCTGTGGCTTCTTACCTTTTCCTCTTCCCTTTCGACTGTTTGCTTATCATTCCAAGAAGGGAAAGAAAAGAGACGCACATACTAGACTTGTCGCAATCCAGTGTGAAGAACGGAGGAAAGAAAACTCATCTGATAAGTGGTACTTGTAACAATCACTTTTCTGGTGACCGCTTTAGAGCTGGAAAGAGGAGAGACACACTCGGAAGGCAGCCCTGGGAGCAGTTCTGAACCAACACCCACTTTCTCTTTGCCTCAGGAATAGGCAGTAAAGTACTACAGAGACGTGCAACCAGGCAAGTGGGAGAAGTTCAGACAAGGGCTGATTACAGGGAGGCTAGACACCTTCTGCTCTAGGGAACTTACCCACAGTCTCTCCAAGGAAGCAGTTAGTGCTCAGCTGTTTTTCACTGTATTTACTAATAAGCCTCTCTTGGGGAAGAGAATTTCATCTAAGAGGAGTGTGTAGATTTGGGTCCAATGCAGATATCATTGGCTTTAGGATAATGTATATACTATTTAACATTAAAGAACATACTCTGTAAGCTTATTTTCCCCACCTTACCATGTTTTATCTACATGAAATCTATATATATGTAATAACTATGATTATTAAAAGGAATATGCATGAGTAATTTTCCCAGGAATTTGCAATCCTTAATCTCCTATGTGATAGAAAAAGTGAAGAAAAAAGGGTGTGTTTACTATTTTGCTGAATGTCTACCTTTTTTTTTTTTTCTGTTTTACATGTCTTTGTTCTTACATGTTTACTAAGTGTATTTAGTATTGCCATGCTCTTGCTTTAAAAGGGAAGGACATTTGCGGAGATGGATACATCTAATAAAAGGCTATTCAAGTGTTTCTTTTAAGAAATTCACCGAAATAAGTCGTATTGAACAGAAATAGTAGCTACTCCTACCTTCCATTATTGAAGAGTGGCTATCTGGACATTTCAGACGGTACAGATTGGAATTTCCGAAGGACTTTACCATTAAAGCAAACGTATTTACCTAAAGCTAGTAATGAGTTTTTCAAAGAAGCAAAATGTTAAGTATAATGACCCTTTTCAATCTAGTACAACTGCCCCAAATTACATAACCTAGTTAGCTGCTTTTTTTTTTTAATCCTCGTGATATATGTGTGTAGTATAATAATTTGAACAGAGTGAGATTAAGCTGCTTCTTCTTATAGCTGTGTTAATCCTTTTCTTTCCAGGCATTTTCTTACAATTCAGGGTTCTCCCCAGTTCCTTGGATTGTATAATCCAAGGGAAGGTCTGTTTTCTGTCTCCTTCGGACCCCTCCCTTCAACGCCCAGCTGCGGTTCAGCACCGCGGACAAGGATCCGGCCACAGCCAGGGCGCGCGGAGAGCAAGCAGGTTCCCCTGAGCGTGGGCGCGCTGCTGGCTGCGAGAGGCTCCGATACTCTCTGCCCTTAAAAGCAGCTTTCCGCTGCCCACCCCAAGCCACCCAAGGCGGGAAGGAAGTTAATCCTCACGGCTTCCACTGGCATTAATAACCCACCTTGGAGCATGAAGCTTTTCAGCTTTTTGAGAACCAAGAAATACTCTTTCTTTGCTGATTTATTCCAACCCCTGGCGCAGCGCCTGAAACAGCGGACTCCTCAGTCTCGGGGCGTCTACTCAAGAGTGTGAATTTCACAAGCCTTAAACGCTTCTATCTTAGGTGGTTTCTGGTTTTAAGGGAGCATGGGGTGGGGGGCAGCACTTGGGCTAATCAGGGTCTTTTAGCTTAATCTCTACGTTTTCCTTTTACCTCCCCAAAACGCTGTTTAGTTGTTTACAGAGAGAGGTAAGCGAAAGAAAACGCAAGAGAGCCATCTGCTGTCTTAAACTGTGATAAAAGCGTGTGCAAAAAACCACGGTGAAAACCGTTCAGGGCGGGTGAACCGAAATCCATACCTTGCTGTAATTCAGAAAATAATGTTACACTCATGAGAACCGCCTCGGTGTCGTTCATTTCACCTTTGAATGTACAAAAACAAACAATATAGCACTGACCAGGTAGAGTGTCTCCTGACCAACCTGTCAGGAGTCTGAACCCTGATTTCAGACAGTCTCGCTCATTTCTGGATTTTGCTCCATCCTGGCTCTATAATGACCTCCAGTGAGTTGCTTCAGTTTCTCTCAGCCTCAATTTCCTCACCTCTAAAACTGAGATGATAATAAAAATCTCCTTTTTAATTCTTGTGAGGTTAAATTTAGTAAATGAATGTAAAGATCCTTGTCCAGTGTCTGGTACATCCTCAGTGCTTAAAAATGACAGCTATTATTGTCATGATGTCCCAGATCACTCATTTCTATCTCGGAAATTCTTTTCCAATTTCCGTGTCTTTTTCAAGATCAAAATGTATGTATTCCCATGTATATTTCCTCACCTCCGAAGTGGGTACTTGAAAAGATTTTAAGTAATTAGAAATGTAAAAATTATTTTGTTTTGGCAAAAGAAGTCCAAGGTCAAACTTTGGTTCATAATTGACTAAATTTGTGAACTTAGCTCTGTAAGGCTCTTTCCCCACTCACTGAATAGAGATAATAAAAACATTTCCCTCCCTCACAGAGATGAATATGTGTGCCCTTGAGAAAAGAGTTCTAAAACTGTAAAGTACCACACAAGCATTAGTTCACTGGAGGCTGATTATTCAGCTACTTCCCCGTGCTCGCAATGTCTCCAGAAGATGCTATGCTCCCTTTGGCCCCTCTACTTTGCATATGCTGTTCCTTCTACCTGGGACACTTCTACTGCCTCTTGCCCACACCCCCCTCGGTAATATAAAACAGTAGCTAAGATCACAATTGGAGTTAAGCAATCATAGGCTTGACTGTGCATCCTTGAGCAATTCATCTAAACCTCTCTAAGTTTCTACTTCCTCTTCTGTAAAATGGTCACAATAATGCAATAAGGTTATTATGAGGATTAAATGAGAACATGTATATAAAACACAGCAGTGCCTGCCAAACAGTGCAAATTCCATAAATGATAGCTACTGGTAATCATTTAACTCATCACTCAGGTCTTCATTTCTTCAATGACCAAGTCCTACACTGACACTTCTATGAAGATGTCTAGTAGGCATCTCGGGCTTAACACGGCCAAGATAAAACTCTCATTCTTCTTTCTCAAACCTGCTTTCCAACCTGCCCCATCTCTGGAATGACATCTCCATTCTTCTTCTTCCTCCGGCCCCAAAACTTGGGCATCATACTAATCTCATTTCTTTCTTTAGTACCTCTTATGTAATTCCTCAACAGAACGTATTCACTCTATCTTCAAAATAGATCTACCATATGATCACTTCCCACTATATGCACTGCTACCTACCACCATGATGTTTTGGACTATTGCAATAGCAATCTGATTGGTCCCTTGGGACTCACCCTTGATCTTTGATATGCCTTCAGCACGGTGACCAAAGTGTTAAAGGTATAAATCAGATTATATTACGCCTCTGTTCAAAATCCTACACCTCAGTAGAAACCAAAGTCCTCACAGCGCCTACAAGTCATGCTCCATGTGATTCGTATCTCTCATCTACCTTCATTTGTTATCTGACACCATCTCTGCTTCTCTCTCTTCATTCACCAGTTGCCTTCCTCAACCTACCTGGCACGTTGCTATGGCAGGACTTCTGTGCTTGCTCTTGCATCTGACTCTCTCACCTCCTGCAAAATCTTTGCTCACTTATTACCATCCCAGTTGAGATCTTCTCTTACAAATACAGCTAAAATAGCAACCTCCAAACACAGTCAAGCCCTTCTTCTTTCCCTAAGTTCTGCATAGCAGTCACAACTTTAAAAAATTCTATGTATTTTAAATATATATTTTAATATGTATCTTATTTATTTGGACTGTCTTGCTCTTTTAAAACGCAAGCCTAAGAGGGAACATATTTTGTGTCTCATTTGTTGACTGTCACATATCCAGTTCTTTAAATGGGGCAAGGCAGAGTAGGGGATTAAAGAATTAAGAAGTTGGATACAAAGACAGCCAAACAGTTAACACCAAATATGAGGAACAGAAAATCTTGCTTAGCCCAGTCTGTCAAGGATAAATTACCCCATGGTGCTTGATCTCTTTAAGAGAAGAAAGAAATCTAAAATTCTATTTGGAATATACACAATCTCCACCCCGTAAATAGGATATACAGAGAGTCCTCGAGACTTTGCTTGATCATTTAGGCTCAACTTAACATGACATGTAATTTTCTTTTAAACCAAAACATCAGCAAAATATTTAATATGAAAAATCCATGACAATTCTATATTAGATATTGAGTTGGCCAAAAAGTTTGTTCGGGTTTTTGTAAGATGGTACGCAAAACTCGAACGAACTTCTTGGCCAACCCAATATAATCATATATTTACATACGATTTAAAATAACCATTTCAATTATTTAAGACCTAAACCTTCAAGTAAGTTAATGTTCCACCAAGAACAATGACATTTATATTGTGGCTTCCCAATACAAGTTGTTCATTATCACAACCTTCCCGAATCACCATTCTATATTCCTAAGACAACATGTAGTTTGAGTTCTGAGTGCCAACAGTGATTCTTGGGGCTTACTGAAGGCTGTGAGACTGACTTCACTTGGATTGGAGAGGACAATGCTACTGATCTTTGTGACTCATCCCACCCCCCAATACACATCCTGTTTTCTCCCTTGCTTTCAGGCTGCCAGTTGACAATATGCCCCCTTTTCAAATTTGTTACATTGAATCAATCATTGGAAACTAGATGAACATATTTGATCATCTATAAATACAAAAGTAAATAAAGCCTAAGGGAGGAGAATATATAAACAAGAAACAGCCTTATTGATACTGATTTCATTATTTAAAGAGCCTTTTCCCCTTGCCTTCTGCATTCTTGTTATATTCTAGTTTATTTTATTGAGTAGGTTGCTTAAATTCCAAATATGTAAGTTTTTGTATGGTTTACTAAAAACAAGTACATTATTTCAACTTCAAATAAACAAAAACCTCTAAAGAACGTATTTTGTGACACTGATGTCATTATTAAATGTTAACACTTCTTATTTTCACAAAGTAACAGTCTACCTATTTTTCTTCATATATGTCATTGCCACAGCATTATTTCAATGTAACCAAATTCATCGGATCTAAGAAACCATTGACTTTAAGATGCATCATTTAGCTACAAAGGAAAAAAACCATTTTGTTCAACTATGTCACATCATAGATTACAAGATGTATATCAATTTCAGAGATATTTATTAAAAAAACACCTTTGCATCTTAGACTCAATGAAATGGGGTATAATGGGACTAAGTAAGTCTATAAGTGGGACTGTACCCTTACTAACCCTGTCATGCTCTGTATTTTGCTTAGACATCATACATCTTTTGGTTAAAATAGATTTTAAGTGCTTCAGAGAAACTGTATTCTGAAATATCTTTAGTTTCATTATTATTGTTGCTGTTGTTTTAATTCTTTTATCTCCCTGTGAGTCTGAATTGGAAGGATAGATAGGGTGGAAACAAATATTCCTCAAATATTTCCTGCTTACTTATTTGATCATCTCCACACAATAAGCGACTCACTCTATTTTGTCACATGGTTCCCTCTGTGAGTCAATCATTTTTGAACACTTAAAATTAAGGATAAAATATGAAGGCCCAACATTTTTCACAAATAAGTTATCATAAATTAATTTGGGATGAGCTTGAGTAGGGTTAAAAAGGATATATTGACATTTATGTTTTCATCCTTTGTTCTGGATTAAATGGGTTTTATTTGAAAATGTATGAGGTGATTCTGAGAATTTAGTCAATACTGATGACCCTTTTCATTTTTTACTCATTTGGAAGAACATCAAAAAGTAATGTTAAGATGCACTTGGGACAAATTTTCAGGTAGTTAATTAAGAATGAATGTGTATCCCTTCCTTATAATTCAAGTTCAAAACCTTATTTTATTTTTTCTGTGATAGTATTATTGACCTTTATTTTAGATTCAAAGGATAATCGAAATGAATGTTAAAGTGTTTTAAGTTAGATTTTTCAAGAAGTAATTGATTGCATTAATGTTATAAAAGTCTTGTTGATTAATTTTGCTGGATATATTTATTTCTCATAGGGAACAGATTTCCATCTATTAAAAAAAAACCCGGAAGGAATTTTATTGTCACTTAATATTTTGATTTAATAAAGAAAAAGTGGAAACTATTGGTACCGAAAACTTGTGAACATTCTTACCTATAGAAGCAATACCAGATTGATATAGGCAGATGGCTTCGCTTTACAAATCTAGTGTATTTTTAAAATCTGGCTAATATGTTGGAAAAATACTCTCAGTGGTTTCCAGCCTGCTTTATTAAAGTGAACCCAAAATGTGCATAGCATTCATTTCAGAGTTGTGAAGCAATGACTTATCTTTCCTAACTCTACATGAGTTGTGGGAGATGATAATAACATCGATTTAACGATATATCAGTGAATTGGGTTTTTAAAAAGAATACTGAATATATGTGTCGATGGACACTTAGGTTGCTTCCATGTCCTGGCTATTGTAAGTAGAGCTGCAATGAATACAATGGAATATTACTCAGCCATAAAAAGAAACGAAATTGAGTTATTTGTAGTGAGGTGGATGGACCTAGAGTCTGTCATACAGAGTGAAGTAAGTCCGAAAGAGAAAAACAAATACCGTATGCTAACACATATATATGGAGTCTACAAAAAAAAAAAAAGTGTTCTGAAGAACTTAGGGGCAGGACAGGAATAAAGACTCAGACGTAGAGAATGGACATGAGGACATGGGGAGGGGGAAGGGTAAGCTGGGACAAAGTGAGGTAGTGGCATGGACATATATACACTACCAAATGTAAAATAGATAGCTAGTGGGAAGCAGCCGCATAGCACAGGGAGATCAGCTCGGTGCTTTGTTACCATCTAGAGGGGTGGGATAGGGAGGATAGGAGGGAGATGCAAGATGGAGGAGATATGGGGATATATGTATAGGTATAGCTGATTCACTTTGTTATAAAGCAGAAACTAGCACACCACTGTAAAGCAATTATACTCCAAAAAAGATGTTAAAAAAAAGAATATTGAATATTTCAACAGAAAAAAATTATTCAATTTCCAAAAAAATGAGAAATGAACTTCATTTATATTCTCAATGCAAAGATTCTGTGTGCACTTATGATATAGCCTTATCTGTATTTAACATTGTAACCAATTTATATTCAATGATTACTAGAATGGTCACTTTCATAGCAATTAAAGGTTCTAGGTTAATTATGTTATTTGTATGTAGTATAAATGGGCTAAACACATATATGAACATGTGCACCCATGCACATATGCACACACATACACATATGCATGTGCCAAAACACATAGCTAAATTCATAACTCTGGTAAAGATAATTGTAAAGCATTAGTGATTTCCAAAGAAAAGTGACTCACAAATGCCCAATTCAAGAATCTTAGAAAACTATTTTCATTACCACCCTAAGAATGTAAAGCAGAAACTAGCACACCACTGTAAAGCAATTATACTCCAAAAAAGATGTTAAAAAAAAGAATATTGAATATTTCAACAGAAAAAAATTATTCAATTTCCAAAAAAATGAGAAATGAACTTCATTTATATTCTCAATGCAAAGATTCTGTGTGCACTTATGATATAGCCTTATCTGTATTTAACATTGTAACCAATTTATATTCAATGATTACTAGAATGGTCACTTTCATAGCAATTAAAGGTTCTAGGTTAATTATGTTATTTGTATGTAGTATAAATGGGCTAAACACATATATGAACATGTGCACCCATGCACATATGCACACACATACACATATGCATGTGCCAAAACACATAGCTAAATTCATAACTCTGGTAAAGATAATTGTAAAGCATTAGTGATTTCCAAAGAAAAGTGACTCACAAATGCCCAATTCAAGAATCTTAGAAAACTATTTTCATTACCACCCTAAGAATGTAGACAATATCTACCTAAATTCACTTTTGAAATTTTTCTCAATAATAGTTCAATGGAAATTAAGAATAAATTAGAGTATAGGTTTTAGCCATAATTCTTTGAACACAAATTGAGACTATGTCTCTCTCAAATTATAAAGCACCTAAATAATATTTGTATAATAGTCTGTGAAGAACTTTTACATGTATTGAAGTGGGTGTCATGATTTCCATTTAAGATAAATGTTAGGTACCAGAGTTGTTAAATGACTCTTATGTTTACAGTGCTAGAAAGTGGAAGAAACAGATCTTAAGTACATCATTTTTCTACCAAGCTATCTCCATCCAGCTATTTAAAATCTGACTACCTGTCACAGCACCAACTCTAGGATGGAGACTCTCACATGAGATTTGAGGACTCTCAGCAGTTTCATGGATGGATTTAGGATTATCTGTGATTCCCCCTGACATTTGTACTAAAGGAAAAAAATGGGGCGCATGTGCATTTTTATGGAACCTGGGTTCACAGTTTTCATCCAATTCTCAAAGTGACCTGTTTCCAAAGCAAGAATAAGAATCACAACTGTAGAGGGAGGGAAAGAAGGAACACACAACACCCAGTACTACATTTCTGACTATAAAAGTTAACACATACTCATTAAGAAAAAGTTGGAATATAAAAATAAATGATAAATAGAATCACCTCTAACCTTGATGTTAAAAGTTTTGGTGTATTTCTTCTGGTTAAACAAAATCATTACATGAAAATTTGCTCTCATATTTTTGGCACACTTTCGTGACTAAGAAACACACTGAGGTAAAAGCCAGTGTATCATTCATACACTTTAGCTACATGAAGTCCATCAGAAACTACTATATTCTACACTCTATATTCTCTAAAAGCTCTTTACAACTCAAAGATCACCTCCTTCTAAGTCATGCTCTAAGTGTTCTAACCTCTGGGACCAATCCTTGCTTTAGTTTTCAAAGTTTTAGGAAGTCTAGCTAAATAACTTAAGCCTTAGGGTTCTGAAAAAAATTGCTATTTATCTCCTTCTAATCTGGGAATCTACTTCTAAAAACTGCATGTGAAAGTAATTTCCAAAGTAAAATGCACTTAAGAAATGTTATCATTATAAGTTGATGCCATTTTGCGGGTTCAGCAGAACCTAGTTCCTACTTTGTACTTAAGAACTAAACAATAATATCCTTAAATTGATGCCCCGAGTCCTTCTCAGTAACCTACAATATGTTTCCTATTGCTTCTGTGACAATTTGCCACAAATTTAGTTGCTTAAAATCAATACATTTATTCTCTCGCAGTTCTGGACGTAGGAAGTCCCAAGTCAGTTTCAGTGAGTTTTGCTCAAAATATCTACAGAGCTGGTTCCTTCTGGAAATGACGAGGAAAGAAACTGCTTGTTTTTTTAATCTTTTAGAGGTCAACTTCATTCCATGGCTCAGGGTCCTTTCCTTGTGTCATTCCAACCTCTTGCTTCTCTTGTCACATCTACTACTACTGATTTTGCCCCCATTCTGTCCCCCTCTTCTAAGGGCCCTAGTGATGACATTGGGCTCACCCAGATAAATCTCCCAGGATCATCTCCAGGATCATCTCCCAGCTCAAGATCTTTAATTTAATCACATCTGCCAAGCCCCTTTTACCATCTAAACATACAGTTGCAGGACTAGGGATTAGGACTTGGACATCTTCTGGTGCGGGGCAGTGGGGACAGCTATTATTCAGTCTACCAAGCCTACCCTCTATCTAAAGCACATGAAAATAGAGCCCTGCCTAGCATTTGATAATCACCACCCCCAACCCCAAGAGCATGGACAAGGTAACTGCTCCAGAATGCCAGTTTTTAAATGAGAGTACTGTTTCCTACAAAATATAAATCCTTTTAACAACAGCTGTTTACCTGATTGAACCTGACTAATGCACTCACGTTGCTTTACTCCCTGCTCTCAATGATGTCTTATTATTGGCTGGGACTCTCTGATACCACCTGCTTACCTGAATTTCTTATGACTTTAATTACTGCATCTCTCAGAAAACAAAAAAAAAAAACAGTACAGCAATTTTCAGACGTTGTGGAAACAGAGCCATTTTGTTCCCCTGTGGGTTCTGAGGATGCATTTTCTGAGTCACACATAAATCCATGAAGAATTTAATTCCCTGAGTTTATAACATGCCTTTCATGAGATTTAGGGCCATAGAATTGAGCTGAATAAAACTAAAGCTAAACATGTGATGCTCTACAAGATGAGATTCAGGGCCTGAGGCTATCACCAAATGAAGGAAATAGATTCAGAAAGTCTTTTTTTCCCCATTCCATTTTCGTTTTTATTTAGCTCTAGGGATAGGAGGTAATTGCTGTTTCCTTTCAGAAATTTAGACTAGCTCCTTAGGTAAGATTTTGCCTTCACTCCAGATTTGACACTGACTACAAATGAAAGGTATCATTGAAGTTAAAGATTTTTTTAAAGGAATCAGAAATATTTTTCAGTGAGTTTGATATGGACAGAGGGACAGAGAAGGAGGAACCTCAGAAACAAAGAATAATTTCAGGCAGAACGTCACGGAGAGTTTTAAATAAACAAATTCTGTGGCCCTGGTCTCTACATGTCTCTTTGCTCACTCCTTTGGCCCTTTTTCCCTTTTTATGTTGTCACTCACTTTACCTTCCTCTGAGTCCCTACAGAAGTTCGAAACTGGTTTCTAGAGATGAGAGTATCCAATGGTTGCAAGAAGTCTTTGGCTGTGAGTCTGGAATAGCAGCTATTCTACTTTGCAGGCAAATATATATAATTTGAAACACCGAGACATATCAGTAAATGGGTCTCTTCCCAATGAACAGGGATAAAGGGTCCAAGCAGAATTATCCTTCCCCCAGATACCTAACTGGTGCAGCCACCTGGGCGGAGGAGGAGAGAGCCCCGGTCACGCTCATAGACCTGTGTGCACGCCCGCATAAAATGGGCTTAGTGATCTTCTCCAGGGATCTCGTTCTAGCAGGACAAGTCTCAGATTAGTGTATGTCAGGGAATTCTGACTACAAACAGGGGACAGCGATTTCACACGTCTTTATACCATGAAGATTTGATTGTAGCTCTCGGTGCCCTGCTACAAGAGCCAGACAGATGCTCAAGTGCTGCGTTCTACTTTTTCGGGTCACTTAGGCAGATAAACCAGGGGTCCTAGTTCCCAGACCTTTACTGTAACTTCTGCACGTGCCCTCTGAAGGGGCACTGAACCCTCCGCCTCGGTAAATGCATTCCCACCAACTCCCAGCTTCTCAAGCTTCCGGGGATGATCTCTTTGCCTCCCAAACACGCCCAGCCACCCGAGGGCAGGGCTCCGGACCCGAGGGCTCGCCTTCCCAGGGCCTGGTACATGCGGATGCTTCCCAGCTACTCACTCAGTGATTGGGGAAGGAAGGAAGACAGTAAGAAAGGAAGACCCTTGGGTTCTGGACTCTTCTGGTCTCTTTAATTCTCCACCCAACAGTAAAACACACCTGCCCTCAGGTCCCATTTCCAGCCCTCACCTCCTTTCTCATCCCAGGTAACATTGTAAATTTTCAAACGACTTGAAAAAAAAAAAAAAGGAAAACCAAACCAGCACCTTCTCTGAAAGAAGCTACTCTCACGCTTGAAGCACTAAAAGAGGTCAAAGGGGCAGAGGTTTGTGGAGGTCTTCGGACCCCCCGATTTTCTGCTATTTTTTTCTGAGAAAATCACTAATAGGTGCATCAGAATCATATCTTACTCCTCAATTCCAATCACTTCTAGATTTGAACTGGAATCTTAATTTGTTATTATATCATTATTCCCTAACTTTAAAAGTTAGAACGAGAAGTAATCGTAGAGATGATCTAGTCTAATAACCGCATTTTACTGAGCAATAAACTCAACCCCAAGGAGGTTAATTAATAAGTTAATTAGTCAGTTAATTACAGTAAGTCCCCAACACACAAAACGAGTTCCATTCCAAGACGTGTTCGTAAGTCCAATTTGTTTGTAAGTCCAACAAAGTTAGCCTAGGTACCCAACTAACACAGTCGGCTATAGAGTGCTGTACTGTAATAGGTTTATAATAGTTTTCACACAAATAATACATAAAAAACAAAAACACAAAAAATAAAACATTTAAAATCTTACAGTACAGCACCTTGAAAAGTACACTAGTACAGTCCAACCGCTGGCACACAGGGGCTGGCATCGAGTGGACAGGCAAGAAGAGTTACTGACTGGAGTGGGGGAGAGCAGGTGGGCGATGGTAGAGCTGAAGGGTCGTCAGCAATAGGGAACGGAGGGCCAGCTGCAATGTCGCTCACCCCTGACGCTGATGGCACACACGTTTGCATCTTTGAAAGTTCGCAACTTGAAGGTTTGTATGTCAGGGAATTACTGTAATAAGCTAACTGGAAGCAGCTCCAGGCCTGGATTCCGAGTCTCCTGCTGTCAGGTGCGATGACCTGTCCATTGCACCTCTTACTTCTCAGAAGAGCTTGGCTACACTGGAGAAGACTGCCCATTATACGGTCCCCAGACAATTCTGGAACACAAATCTCCTCTCTCCTTTCTGTTAAGTGCAGCCCTTTTTTTTTTTTTTTTGCAGATACACCCACTATTCTTAAAGAACCCGAGTTGTCTACGAATTACTTCATCTGATTTGCAGAATGGGCCCCCTTCGGTCAATATTCTCATAAAAAGATAGGTTTCATACAGGCATATGTCTTAAGTGACATAATCAGCCTCCATTCATTCATCCATCCACTCATTCACTCCATTAACAGATCGATGGGGCACTAACTCTCCATCCCTATGCTTGACCCAGTATTCAGACAGAAATAAAAAGTGATTCTACCCTCAAGCAGCTCAGACTATAGCGGAAGATGGCTTCATACATACGCGGGACTGAGTGTTAGAGATTCAGAGTGTAAAGCCTGCACAAGAAAAGTGGGAAGAGGAGCCAGCCCACCTGGTGGGGGTCAGGAAGGGTCTCCTGGAAATAGTAACACAGCAAGCTGAGATTTAAATAAATGAATGAATGGATAAATAAATAAATAAAAGATAGCAGGTGTTCTGCCAGGTACACGAGAGGGGCTTGGGGATTCCAGAAGGAAAGTGTCAAGTGAGAGAAACCCCAAGTTAAGACACAGCCGCACATGTGCAGTTAAGTGAAAACCGTTTCCTACACCAACAGTGCCCAATCCGTATTGGAGGGAAGAGTACAAAGAGCCTTAGCTGGTGACCATACTGGGAGTTACTGGGGGAAACTGGCACCAGCACTAGAACCGGCTGAGCATATAAATATTATGTAAGGATACACAGAGTAATGTATTTCCATGTATGTTTGCGATATGATCCACTTACTCACCTGACTATTTTCATGTCATGTCACAATTCTCATGCTGCCCTTTATCCACACTTTTCTAGCAACCTGAGAGCCAGGGTCATTGTAGTTAAATTGTACACAAGACAGTATCTCTGTGACATATGTCATTAAACATATGTACATACACATAAAATAGACTGAAGGGCAGTATTCACAGCGTTGATCCGTGGGTGGTGGGTTATAGCTGTTTATATTTTTTATTCTTTGTACTTTTCCCCCAATTTTTCCCAAGGAGCATGTGCTAACTTCATAACCGTAAAATGTTGCCTTTTTAAAAACAGAGATATTGATTTAGAAGAAATAGGAGGACAACACATATGCAAAGGAGAAAGTCTTTACGTTTAGCTGTGGATATCATTAGCTGATTAGATTGTTCTTTCTTCTAAATTGAAATTAATTTTATTACTCCTTTTAAGGTGAGAACATATTCTATTTATACGGTATCAAAAGGCTTGTGTTTAGAATTCTTAAACATCAAAATCTTTCCCTTTTCCCCTTCTGCTTTCAGAGATATAAAATTTTACTGTTCCAGTAAGATCCCTCTAAAAGCACAAACAAAACAACAAAAAGAGTAACATTGTTTTCCTTGAAAAATCAAGTTGCAATCTTTAAGACAACCTTCAATATAGATTTTTAGGATATGAGGAATATAATTCAGGGTTGATAGTGTTCACAAGGTCTGGTGTCATAAAGAGCAAAAGTAATTTCCTGCACTAAAGTATTGCTCTTTTTATGGCCATTCCTTGTCTCCTAGATAAACAGACCCAATTTTAATTATAACACACTTAGGCCCCATATCCCAGTATTAATGCTGTACTGATAAACACAGAAATGCTACTCTGTCATTGGAAAACCCAGTTCTCATGATGCTCTCTCTGTATGGTTATACAATCATTTTCTTTTTACCTTAGAGGGTCTCAGTCACTTGCAAAGTTTTCTCCATCAACTTTCCTGGCTAGATGTTATCAACAGTTCAACCTCACCTTCCTCACAGAGGTAAATTATTTTACACTGTAACAGTCCTTGACAATTCAGTCTAGATTAAAACACACACACACACACACACACACACACAGTTAAATAAATATTGCTAAACCCTTTGGGTCTGTCAAGGAAATAAAAATTTCTTCCACACAGAGTTCCAGAGACTAGATTGTTAAATTCACATTTACCCTTCCGCTCAGCATTTCCACCAAAGAGGCTTCAAACCATCTAGTCCTGTTTTATTCTAGCAACACCATTCAGGGGATGCCTGATTTCCTCTGGCACCCTCCGTGGACTGAGGACACAACAGATCCAATGTCACCCTCTCCTTTCCAGATGGCTTGAAATTTAGAAGGCCCTTCCCAGTATTGGGCCTGAAGCCTGATTTTGTACTGCTCACTGGAAAACAATGTTTCCCTCTTCCACGTGACCATCTTTAAGTATTTTATTACAGAACACTATTGATTTCTGTCCCTCTAGCTTTCATACTCTTAAATGACATTGACCAACCCATGAGAGCTGTCACCAAGGTCATACAAAACCTAAAGGTTTTTTCTGCTTGTCTATTGACTTTTTCTGCTTGTCCCTCGAACTCAAGGGAACCCTTCCACTCTCGCCTCTCTGCTTCCTTGCCCGTGGCTTCCTAAGTCCTTACGTCCACCCTCACGTTGTCTCAGAGCCAAGTCTTAACACCCATGTTTTCTCTAGACCTTTCATTGACACTTCAATTAGTAGTTTACACTCACTGTCCTTGCCATTTCTTCCAAGGATACGTTTTGATGTTCTCTTTAGTTGCAAACACTAAGACTTCAAAATGAGGCTGCATTTATCTTAATTCTCTTAAAACCTCTCCCAGAGAGATTTTCAGCTTCACTGAGTCAGGGACCTTGTCTGCTTTGCTCACTCCGCATGCCTGACGCTCCCAGAGCCTGGCATCGTGTTTGGCCTCAGAAGTGATTCAGTGGCAGTTGGTGCATGGCTTTGGAAGGTGGATTTCCTCTGGGTAAGCTGGACAGGGCGCTGATGGCCATGTTAAACCTTCAGATCAGAGCTGCACACTGCAGAGACAAGTAGGGTCGAGATTTCAGTACCCTTCACTGTGCTGAGGGTCTGAAGAACAAGGTTGACCCAGCTTGGACTTGCCTTTAGCACCTCAAGTCTTCTTCACATCATTTCCTACATAAATTAGTTTATTATTTTAATCCAGTGGAGCTCGACAGCTGCTGTTCACGGGAATCACACAAGAAACCTAAAAAAAAAGAATCTTTGGGGGTGGCGGGTGGGTCCTAAGTATATAGAGAACCTTCACTAAAAGCTCTCCAAGATCCATTTCAAGTACTACGATATTATGTAAATGATCAGAACATTCCATTAAAATTAAGAGTATATCTTTCCAAGATTTTCTGGAAGCTTATTCTTTCTTTCATATGCTGATCTGTAGCATTGCTCTGCAATTTTTCGCACATGGAAAAAAAAGTCCTTTAATGGAAGACAGTCTGGCCCATTGGAAAAGAGGCAGGTTCTTTTTCTGATTTTTAAAAAAGGAAACCATAAATACATAAATAAGCAATATCATCACAGAATTTCATGGGATGGTTCTGGGCAAACTTTGGTTCTTGGATCTCTTGTAACTACCGGCTGAATTGAAATACGTCACAGGCAAGTTTTCTAAAATGAAGGAGCTTTTTTGTTTTGTTTTGTTTTTATAATTGAAGTTATTTGTCAATCAGTTGCACTTACTCACTTTTGCTAAGCTTCTCTTTTTTTTTAAATTATAGCAAATTAAATTAAAAAAAATAAAGTACCTAAGAAGAATTCTGAGGGCAAGAATCAGGTTCTAAAATTCTAGTCAAAACATTTTTCCTCAGTGTTTAACATAGGGAACAAATTTAGAGGGAAGAGAAAACCGTAATCACATGATTTTGAGATCAGTTTTGGTGAGGTGGACAAAAGAAGCAGAGAGAAAGACGGAACAGCTAACCAGTTATCGTAACACCCCCGAAGCCCTGTTTTCTCTCCTTTGTTTCTTTTCCCTTTTCAATCCTTTTTAGCCTTAATTTTTCACAGTATCCATCTCCATCTCTTTTCATTGATCATAACATGGAAATGACTGAATTATCATTAATATCATTGGTGATATTTTATATATTTTCTTCTTATTATTTTAAAGGCCAAGTTACTTTTATCCCTCAAAACATGTTCAAACAGATACATTAAAACTAACCAAAATTACTGATGCCCTTTTCCCGTAAAACACAATTTGTATGTGTTTGTAGTCAGAACGCACTCTCTGCTCAGCTCTAACTTCTCATTGCGTATAGAGGAAATGCTTTAATAGCAATAAATCAGAAATTGACTAATAGAAGATTTTCAGATTGTCTTTTGTGAATATGTCTGTTGAATCAGATTGAATTAATGTTATTAATTATATATTGGTGTATTATCTAATTAGTTTATGATTCTAATTTCACATACTATTCTAATCTTCTCTACAGTTTAAGTAACTGAATATTAGTCTATGTATTATTATTGCTTTTAGGTACATAAATATGCATACTACATACATACTTGTTTTTGGTTTCTACAACTATGACTCAGAGTAGAGAACACATTTTAATTTCACAAGTAATTTACTTTGGATTACAATTGCTGGCAAAGCATGAAACGATAGACGTCCATGACCAACTTGGTTAATATTCTCAAGTGGTGACTTTTCTAATAGCAAAGGGAAGATAAAAAACATTTTGAGTACTTGCAAGTTTCAGACTTTTAATTTGCTTCATCACTAAGGCAAGGAGGTAGACCTTGAATAAGTCAGTGACTCACAAGACAGAAGCCTTGACTTGATAAATAAATGTGGTCCATGCAACAGCAGAAAGCAGTCTCCAAGCTGCAGTGGTACTTGATGGCAGCTGGTTCTCCAAAACACCACATAAGGAAACAACCCAAATGTCCAGTGATAGGAGGATGGAAAACAAACTGTGGTATATTCACATACCCCGTGAAGAAGGACTCCTCCCCAGTTAAAAAGAATTCCAAACCTCTGGTACACACAATAACAAATCAACCTCAAAAACATGATGTTGGACACTTAAGGAAGCCAGTCACAAACAAGTACAATCACGACTCCATTTAAAAAGTGGAAAACGTTACCTATAGACATCAGAAGAGTCTGTCTCTGAGGCAGGGGGGTGATTGGAAAGGACAAGACGGAACTTTCTGGGGTGCTTGAAATGTTCTTTGCCTTGATAATGATGGTAGGGATGTGCACATTTGCCCAAATACACTGAGCTGTACCACTAAAACATCTGCATCTTACTTTGTGTATGTTACACTTCAATTAAGTTCTATCAGAAGAAAACAAATAACAACAGCAAAAGCACCTACTCAGAGGACCCTAGCGGCAGTCCTGTGAACAACCGTGGCTGACGGAGATTGGCTGGAAGGCCACACTGCCCCGCCCTCTACACCACTATCTCCATGAAAGATCCTCTGACACTGGATGGAGACTGGGGGGATATAATGTCTTCCTGGGGGTGGCTGGTAGCCCCACAGTCCAAACTGTGACAAAGGAAACTCAGTTCTGGCTTTTGTTTTCGACTGAGTGAGATACAGAAGGACATTATGGAGCTATAGACACAGTACAGCGAAGTAAAAGAAAAGAAAAGGCACTTATTCCCGAGAACATATTTTAATAAAACATTTCCTACTAAAGTTGAAATGGCAGTGGGAAGCTTATCACTTTTTACAATTAGATTCAGGCAAATTGTGAGACTGAGTTGTTAGGAGGCCAGGATCTCCCTTTCAACGCCCTCAGAGCCGTCTCGAGCAGCCACTTGGTCCCCTGGTCCCCGCTGATGAGTGCTCACTAACCTGGCAACCTACCAACAGACCTGCCCAGTGCTTCTTGGTCCTGATACCCAAGCTGCCCCCAGCCACAACCGCGACACACGCAGATACATAAAACCCCAAAGATATACAGATGTCCAGCAAAGTGTCTCTTCCTCGTGGGGCTTCTAAGTTGTCATCTAGCTACTGTGACCAGTTAATCTGAAAAAGCATTAAGTGTATGCCCTTCTCCTGCTCAGGTAAGGGGTTTTCATTCTTAATAAAACATTTTTAACCATATTGTATAATCTCAAAAGAATAAGATATTGGCAGTCCTGCATCAGGTCAATGAAGGGGAGATTCTGAAGGCTGGGTGGCGGTGATGGAAAGGTCTTGCCAGGATCTCAAACATCCTGCATAAACGAACATTTACTGAGTGCCAGGCTCAGTAGCAGACCCATAACATACACTACCTCTTAATCCTGAGACGGCCTTACAAAGCAGAGACCGTCCCTTCCACTCCCCAGTTGGGGAAGCGAGGATGCTGCAGCGTGACACCGTCTGAGCCTCCTGAGACCAGCTCAGAGCTGCTTCTTAGTGCCCACACCATGAAGGTCATGAGAACTTATGCGGTAATGGAATGAAAAGAACTTCAAGGTGCTTGGAAGCTCACTTCTAGCAGCATTTTTCTGGGAAGAGTTGAGTTTTGAGGGATGCATTAATCCTGCCACTTTCCCCCGGGGCCCTGAAAGTCATGCTTCAGGCCTTGCCCCATTCCCTGACGCAGTGCTGAGTAACAGCGTCACCACAATTTCCAGAACCAAATTCAGCGACACCAGTCCCCGGTATCATCCTTCTCCATACGAGAGGCAGAGCGCGGGGGATGACAAAATGTTGGCAATTCAGCTGGCTGTGGAAATCACGGGATAAAATATTTTAATTAGTGTCTGACCTAAAAGATCCAGATCCTTGGGCCACCATGCCAAATCCGCAGGAGAAGTCTATCCTCAGGGAGCTTAGCTGCTCTCTTCCTGTAGTTCTTCTGTCTTACATTTCCCGTTTTCCAGAGCAAAGGGAGTCATGTTGTTTGTTTACCACTAATACTTAGTACACGCTGGAAACTGTTGATAATATTTGTTGGAAGAATAAATGAATGTCAAAACAAGAAAGAAGCTGGTGTGATCAACTTACCAGTTTCACAGGACTGTAATTATGGCACTGTGTCATAGTTTAATCGACAGCAGTCTGTCTTCCTTAGTTGGGCATCAAATACAGCGCTTCTTACAATCAATAAAATACAGTAATTAAAAAAGAAGATGATAGCTCTGGAAGACCAGGAACAGAGATTCAGCCCAAGAATTATGTTTCTAAAGAAGAATCCAGAACAATCAAAGAAGAAGCAGTCATTGAAGATAACAGTGAAAGAAAATGTCCCAAAAAGGGAGGGGAAGAGGGGAAGCTGAGAGAATGAAACGGGTTCACTGGGTTCCAGGGAAAAGTAACTGAGAGAGACTCATACCTAAAAATATCCTGAAAACTTTTTAAATTAAAACAAAAAACATGTTTTACACACACACACACACACACACACACACACACACACACATCCATCCATCCAGACCAAAAGTAGGCAGTAAAAATATCTATGAAGGAATAAATATCATGCTGACAAAAAAATAAATGAACGACTGAACGAATGAGGGAATATACTCCCAGAATACACGACTGAACGAATGAGGGAATATACTCCCAGAATACACGACTGAACGAATGAGGGAATATACTCCCAGAATACACGACTGAACGAATGAGGGAATATACTCCCAGAATACACGACTGAACGAATGAGGGAATATACTCCCAGAATACACGACTGAACGAATGAGGGAATATACTCCCAGAATACACGATTGAAATCCTTCCCACAGAGCCTTCGTTTACTTTCCAGGGATGTTTGCAAATTCATGTTCTTTTTCTAGACAGGAATATCACTGAGTACATGAGAATAAATCAGTTCAGAAAGGCCAGGTTAAAAGGGTGAGGATGGGGGTCCCTGGAACACCAGCAGAATGAAGAACGTTTTATACAACTTGAAACACACATAAACTCCCCTTGCTTGAAAGGATGGCACTTAAGTTTGTCACAGCACCTCCAAGCCTTCCTCAACCTTGAAGGACGCTTGAGAAGATCTGACACCCACTGTCACCGCGGATAAAGTTCTCTCTTTGCATCTATCTCCTTGTATGAATTAATGGAACCAAATGAAGATAATGAATACATCAGAATAATTCCTCACTTACGCGACGTTCACGTGGAAGCTTTTTGTATGGGTTGAATTGTGCTCTCTCCAGATTCACACGTCGAAACCCTAACACGCAGCGTCTCAGAACGTGACTGTATTTGGAAACAGAGCCTTTGCAGACGGGTTAAATTAAAATGAGGCCCTTGGGGTGGGTCCTAATCCTATTTGACTGGTGGTTTATAAAAAGAGAAAATTTGGACAAAAAGAGAGACACCAGGGATGTGTGTACAGAGGAAAGATCATGAGAAGACAGAGCTAGAGGGTGGTCATTTTCAAGCCAAGGAAAGAGGCCTCAGGAGAAACCAAACGTGACATCTTGACATTGAATTCCCGGCCTCCAGAAGGGAATTTATTATGAGAAGACAAATTTCTGTGGTTTAAGCCACCCAGCCTGTGGTACTTTGTTATGGTAACCCTAGAAAATGAATACACTGTTTGAAAATAAACTCACTCTTCTGTTAAATGGAAAAACTCTGAAGTCAAGAAGGCCAGCCTTCACACCTGTGGCACTGCTTAGACCAGGGGATGGCTTTATACAGGATTTCGACAAGTGCCACAGAGGTCAGGTCGTTCACCGGTTCTGCCAGCAAGGTGTTGCTGTGTTGACTTCCATGGAGGTAAGAACAGGCAAATCATCAGGTTTTCATTTGTGACTTCACAGTCTGGTCTTGGAAGCTAAGCCGATCTGTGCACATAGAGCACCATCCCCACAGGACCAGAGGCCCCTTTTAGCGATTTGCTGAATGCACAGCAATGAAGTTCAGTGGCACAGAGAGAGGCCACCCTGTGTATTTACCGGGAATTGTTTTTCTTAGTCAAGCACTGTTAAAATTAATTATGATGAACATCTGGTGAAGAACGTTTTTGCGAAATCAATGTTTACAATTATTCCCTCCTGCTCTTATTTCTTGGGTTGATATTGAATAGGAACATGGGAAAGATATTCATCTAGCTCCTAATACAAATTGCTACTAAAATAACATCATGGTATCTTTCTCCTAATAAAGTCCAGGCCAGAAAGAAAACCTCATTCAAATAAAACTAGTATTTATTTTTTCCTTTCATTTGTCATAATATTTATGTAACTTATTTTCCTTTTAAATTTGTCTCCTTGGAATCACAAAGCTTAATATATTCTTTAAATGTAATTGCTATCTTCAGCCTAGATTTCTGGTATGACTTTCTCTCTCACCACTATATATTATTTAATCTTCAGTCATTAAACTAACAAATATGCCAAACTGTGTTTTTTCCCATAAGCTTCTTGAAATTCTTTTCTAGGATTAGATAGGACATAAATAGTAAATAAGAATCGTCCTTCTGAGAAAAAGGAATACCTTTATCCAGGAGCCAGTGGTTCTCCACGGGGAAGATTCTGCCCCCCAGGGGCTTATATGGTAAAGTCTGGAGATGTTGTTAGTTGTCACAACTAGGAGTGACAGGGGCTCTGAGCATCTAGTGGGTAGAGGCCAGGAGTGCTGCTAAACATCTTATATTACTTCCCATAACAAGGAGTCAACCGCCAAAAATGGGAACAGTGCCGAGGCTTGGGGCTGGGGCTGGCGCCTCTGCCTTGGGGCTGCCTTGGGGCTGGCGCACCTGCAGTAATTAGGATAGCTTGGTAAAGTCATGGTTGAACATTGAACATTTGATGAATTAACAAAGTCTGATGAGTTTCAGATTCTCCATCAATTTCTAACTTTTCCCGAGTTGTACTTTCTAGATCCAGAGAAATAACTGCTCAGTATAATTCTGTGCATTTCACAGACCTCCGACCTTGACCTCTTTTTCTCTGAGTGTTGGTGGCAGGGCTTCTCCAGACCTCCTGGAAAAAGCTTCAGAGTTATTAACGGTGCCAGTACACAGGCTCATTGAACGATGATTAGAAATGGCTCAAAGTAGCCCTCTCAGTCCACCCCCTCCTTCATTTTTGTCTGACTTTCTGTGACCCCAAGAGTGAAAGTACATCTTTTCTGTACATTGTCTCCTACTGTAAGCCCAACTCTGACCTTTAGAAAAGTTGAGTGAAGAAGTTAGAATTCGGCCAGGAAGGCCCCTAGAAGTAACTCAGGACACTTAAATGCACCACTGGTCCTGGCTGCATTTGCATATTGAGTAACAAAGCTTTGTAAAAATCTCTTCACACACTGACGGAACAGTCTTCCATCTTTATTCCGGATTCACAGACTGCAGATGCCAGTGGTTTTTATACAACTGCACTACCCACCTGAAAGTCTCCATGTGAGCAGAATTCAACGGGGGTATAGCCTTACTCTTTGTATTCAATCTATTTTATGGGGGAAAAAAGCTATTGGGTCCAAAGGCCACCAAATGCTCCCATTAAATGGAAATGGGGCAAAGAACTGTCATGCGTTGGTAGGAAACAGTATGAAGGGAAGGGTCAGAAAGTGAAAGAACCATGAGATCCAAGAGGAAGGTTTAAAGGTGGGGAGAGGGGAGAAAGGGAACATCGCAGAGGGATGTACTGTAGGAGACAAAACAAGGTAACTCAAAGAGCTCTGGAATGCGACGTCGAATTCCTGGACTCTTTTCCTCCTTAAGTTGGCAAAATGGCCTTGTCCAAGTCGCTTAAGCTCTCTGGACCTGCAGAATAGAGGACTTGCTTTGAACGATCTTGATTCAAGTCCTTGCAGGCACTAAGTGTGCCTTGGGTGGGCTAGAGCTAGAAACTCAACAATCAGCACACCTAGATAAGCAGGCTTTCACACACAGGATTTAAAGTGCAGAAGGGGGGACCTCCCTGGCGGTCTAATGGTTAAGACTCTGCGCTTCCACTGCAGGGGGCACGGGTTCAATCCCTGGTCGGGGAACTAAGATCCTGCATGCCACGCGGTGTGGCAAAAAAAAAAAAAAAAAAGTGCAGAAGAGAACAATGTAAAAGGGTGATTCCTGCATGCCACGCGGGGTGGCAAAAAAAAAAAAAAAAAAAGTGCAGAAGAACAATGTAAAAGGGTGATTGGGAGGGTGAAACAAAGTCACCTCTTCCTCTGGGAGTGTGTAGGGAAACAGGCATTCAAGGGAGCCGTGATTCTCCAGTGGGGGATGAATGAAAACAGTACTCCCCTGTGCTCACCTGTCCTCTCCAAGGTGAATTGGAAAGCAGTAAAGGGAGATACAGCGGCCTACTTTCTATTCTTCCAACGCACAAAGCTTGAGGCTATGGAATAAATTGCCTTTTTCTACCTGAAATACTTGGTAGGGCCTAACCTTTCTTGTCATCCAGGTTTCCACCCCAATTATCACCCGCTCAGAGAGCTCTTCCTGACTGTCCGATCTAAAGTAACTGCCAATCTCAAGTAACTAACTACCTGAGCTCTTTCGATCACATCTAATTTCGTCCGCAGAGGTCTGGTCTGAGTGTCACAGCTTGCCTTGATTTTTGTCTTTACACACTTGAGATGTTTCTCCCTCCACCAGAGCAGAGGCTTCGCAGGTCTTGTTCACTGCTCTGTTCCCAGCACCTGACACTAAAGCCAAATTCAAAAAAGATTTGTTCAGTGAATCAATGAATAAATACATATGAAATACTGCAAATAAAATTTACATGTGGGAGAATCTGAA
Source organism: Physeter macrocephalus (assembly GCF_002837175.3). Taxonomy (NCBI): domain Eukaryota; kingdom Metazoa; phylum Chordata; class Mammalia; order Artiodactyla; family Physeteridae; genus Physeter; species Physeter macrocephalus. The sequence goes on from NC_041226.1 coordinate 72,394,827, forward strand.
AAACAGAAAATGGTAAGAACAGATGAAGTCCTTGGGGAGATAAAACTCCCAGGAGAAGTCACGTGGAAGACGCAGAAAGGGGACACAGCCTGATCCTTCAGGTCAAGTGAGACCTTGAGAGTCACCAGAGAACCTCGTGAACTGGAAGCAGCAACATTGTGGAGAGATTGATGTTATCAGCCTACCCAGTCCTGGTGCCCAGAGGCCTACAGCTTCAAATCTCAAAAACCTGGGTTTCGTCACAAAGCAGGGGACAGGGCTGCAGTATTTCCACATAATTTAACAATCTTCATTAATAGGTATAGTTGTCTCGAAGGGTGTATGCTCTCTGTGATAGCTGTAGCTATTCAATCTCAAAGCTAATAAATGCTGAAATTCTACACTAGCTTTTAACTCTCTAAGCTAGATTTCTCCCACTAGAAGAGATCGCTATTTGTTGATTTCTGTAAATTCTAACAACATGATAAGACCATTTTATCCATGCATCTTAATGCTTTTTTTTTTCCTGTAGCAAAAATAAATAAATAAATAAATAAAACTCTAGCTTTTACCGTAGACAAATACAAATTTTAAGGAGAAATATAAAAGGAGCAAAAATCTGTCCTCAGTTTCAACATATATTCTCAGAGTTACAATCTGCTGGGCCCTCTGCTGCCTGGTTTTGGCACTGAAATCCCGGAAGCCTTTCTAAAGCACGTAGAAATCTTGGAAAAGAGGCCATTTCTAGTTAGGTTTTTATCCAATTGTCCAGTTAAATACATTAAATCCTTAGATTACATATTGTGTTTCACAGTTTTAACAAACTGAGCTGTCCTTAAATATTCTGAATAAATTAAGAAAAAAATCCCATTCCAATAATCTTCTCCTCTTCTTCTTCTAGACCTATGATAAATGTCCAGAAAAGAAAAAACCCAGGTAAATTTCTGGTGAATTATTGCTTGAAATGATCAAAAAAAAAATTCAATTGCATCACTGTAAGATGATAATTGACTTTGCTTATTTGATACCACTAAACACAAACTTCTTCGTGAAAATTATATTTTCTACTCTTTCAATATATTAAACCTCAACTATCTTAAAATAGGAACTGTTACTAGGTTGTATTCTTAGATTTATAGCGGCAAATCATTAATTAATGACTGGCCTAGTAGAAAACTAACGTTTTTTTTAAAACCCCAGTGATATCCATTCAGGATATATACCTTAAAACCCTTACCTGAAAACGCACAATGGTGAAGTCAACATGTTATTCCTCACATAGAGCAGCTCTATGTAAAAATATGGTGCAATTATCTGATTTGCCAGCAGTGGACACTGTTTCTCTAGTTATCATCAACAGAGTGACTAGGAAAAAGCCTGCTCAGTATCTCAGGAAATGCCTGCTCTTTAGTCTCTTAAATAGTAACATTGGGGACAATTCTAGAAAAATAATAAAATAAATTTTAGGAAAAAAACCTCAGTGTTAGCCTTGGAAACCCAGAGATTATTAAGAAATAAATATTTACATTTAAAAATATGGTTCTCATTTGAGTTTGTCTTTTTAATTTACAGAACATATCTATTAGCTGCAGAATAGCTAATCATCGTCACTCTCGAGTATATCTACGCGTCTACAAAAGATCTGTCTCCAAGAAGATGCTGACGATCGGCATGAGAAACACACTAAACTGACCAGCAGTGGCCCAAGTCCCAGTCCTGGGTCCCCACGAACCAGCTCTGCAACCCTAGACAGATCATCAGTCCTCTCTGATCTTGGTCATCTGTCTACAGAGAAAGCACCTAAACTTGCAAATTGCCAAAAACGCCTCTCTGGATGTCGGTGTTTCTAGGACTCTCTCAGCGCGGAATAGAGCAAAAAGCCTTCATAATCAGGTAAGGTGTTTGTTAAATCTCCATCCAAAAACTAGCCTTATAAAACAGCTATTCCTTCTGAAATGAGGCCAGAAACATAAGCTCCTGCCCTCAGGGCAAGCATAATGGAAATCAGGCAATGGGCTCAAAATAGAAAGCCTCTTACTCTCTACTTTCTTCCCTGCACAGCAGAAGAGTGCAACTTGCCATAATCAGGGCGTTTACTCTGGGCAAAGCAGGTGTTATTATTATTCCCATTTTACAGGTGAGGAAACCGAGGCATAGAAAATTAATAGACAGTCTGTGGATAACAGCTAGTAAATGTTGGATCTGAATCTTGAATCTTGGCAGTCTAACTGGCAAGTCTATGCTCTTAAAACCGCTAAGTTCTACTCTTCTGGGTTCCATACTGACTCTCAATACGATGCTCTCCACAGGTCTGCTGCCATTTACTAGATTGTGAATTGCTTTGGAATAGGAAATAAAAGCAGCATGGTGGAAAGATATGGGTATAGACCAGTGGTTCTCAACTCCAGGGACACTTGGGAATATCTGGAGACCTTACTGTCACAGTGGAGGGAGAGGTGCTACTGGCAGCTAGCAGGTGGGAGCCAGGGGTGCTGTCACACAATCTATAGGCTCAGGATAGGCCTCCACAGTGAGGGATGACCCAGCTCAAAATGTCAGTGGTACCAAGGTTAGGAAACACTGCTCTAGAGTAAAAGACTGGGTCTGAATGCAGGCTCTGCCGCTTACCAGTTGTGTGAACTTGAGCCCCTGGCTTAAGCTCCCTGAATCTCTCAGAATCCTCCCTTACAAATAGTAAAAAATAATATCTACCTGACAATTACGGTTGTGGGAAATACTGAATGCTTTTCAACTGTGAAGTAAACTTACACATTTTCAAAGACAGCAGCACTTAGTAGAAAGAGCAGAGGTTTTGGAGTCAAAGGATATGAGTTTTTAAACCTTTCAAGTTCCAGTTTTAATCATCTAATAAAAAAAAAAAAAGAGGAGGGATTTCTACCCCACACAGTTTTCCTTAAGGTTAAATGAGGTAATGCAGAGATCCTCTTAAACTGTCTGACACACAACGCATCCCGAAAAGTGATTCTTACCACTCTCCGAAGTATGTGTCGATTAATTCTTGTCTCCCTAGTATGCGTCGATTATTTCTTGTCTCCCTAGTATGCAAACCTCCCTCTCCACAAACGACATTCCTTCCTCCCTAAACCAAATCCAGTTTTGTTCAGATGTCCACCTTAACTTGGGCAGCCAAGTGCCTCGGAAATGACCCCACCCCCCAAATTCAGAAATCAGACTCCATTCAATCGATCCAAGGTCAATCCAATGCACTGTGCAAGTGACAAATTCAGCATCAGCCACGCGACCTAGTTCTGGCCAGTAAACTCAGGGGACTTTGGGACTTTGGTTTTCATTCCTTACAAGTAGTCCCTGGAAGAGACAATCTCATTTTTCCTCTGTAAGGAGGAAAATGGAGACTCTGGTGACTCTCAAAGTATTTTTGTCTATGGTGCCAGGAACTTCTCTAGTCACTTTGCTACCAGCTGGAGGAGGAAACCAACTCCACAGATGGCAGAACAAGGAAATGGGCAGTTCTGAATGATGTAATTTGAGGTCATAGTTGAACTGAGTTATCCATGTGAACTGCATTTCCTTTGGACTTACTGCAATATTTAAGAATAAATTTCCTTATTGCTTAAGCCAGTTTGATTCAGAGTTTCTGTTACCTGCAGTCAAAAAACATCCAAACTCTTACAAGTAGAGCCTGGGACCCTACCTCTGAGTCACAGTCTCCTGACACCATCACCATGGTATAGGTTTCACTCAATCTCCTGCAATAATTGTATGTGGGCAACGAGTCTAACAGCCATTATAAAGCGGAATGGGAAGACAGCAGTAGTGAATGACTCTTTGCTCTTTTGTTCAATCATTTATTGTTTTTAAATTGTGGTAAAATACACATAACATAACATTTACCATTTAAAACATATCTAAGTATACAGTTCAATGGCATTAAGTACATTGACATTGTTATCCAAACATCACCACCATCCATTTCTAGAATTTTTTCACCTTATAAAACTGAAAATCTGTACCCATTAAAGAGTAACTTCCATGTCCCTCTCCTCCCAGACCCTGGCAACCACCCTTCTACTTGCTATAAATTGCACTACTCTGGGTACCTCATATAAGTGGAATCATATGGTATTTGTTCTTTTGTGACTGGCTCATTTTGCTTAGCATCATGTCCTCAGGGGCCATCCATTCCATCCATGCTGTAGCATGTGTCAGAACTTCTTCCATTTTTAACACTGAATAATATTCCATTGTACGTATACACCACATTTTGTTTATCCATTCATCCACAGATAGACACTTGAGTTGCTCCTACTTTTTGGCTAGTGTGAAAAACGCTGCCTGGTTGTAAATAGCAAGTTTTAATATGGCAATCCATTTTTAATCTCTAATGCATATTTGACAGCCTAAGTCAGGGACTGACAGACTATGACCTTTAGGCCAAATCTAGCCTGATGTCTTTTTATAAATAAAGTTTTATTGGAACACAGTCATGCCCATTTGTTTATATATTGCCTAAGGTTGCCTTCACATTACAGCACAGAGTGGAGCAGTCACAACAAGACCACAGGGACTACAAAGCCTAATATATTTACTCTGGCCTTTTACACAAAAACTTTGCTGACTCCTGGTCTAAACGGTGTTTAATGAACAAGACTTTAACTGATCTCCTACCACCCTTATGGACCACCTATCTTTCCTGCCCCCAGCTCATCATCTGCAAGACTAAAAGAGTGAATTTTCTAAAATGCAAGTTTTAGTCCATCAATCTGCTTTAAGAACTTCAACAGTTTCCAATCACCTGCAAAGATGGCGCCCCAGCTCCCTGGAACCCATCCATAACATCCGGGATCCCTTCCCTCCCCTCCCCCTGCCTCTTCAAGCACCACTGGCCCTTTACTCAACCTCAAGGGCATGGCTCCCTCTGAGAAAGCCTTCCTTAACCCTCAAGAAACTTGCAAACACAAACTAGTTGTGCAGTCAACGTTTATTGAATAAATGAATGAATGAACTTTTTACCACATCGCAGCTACCTCTTAGGAAGGTTTGTTTTTTTGTTTTGACCTCTTTGTCACTTAGCTGTTTGGATAATGTCTAACCCTGCTGAAGGTGCCAGACAGGAAATGCATGAAAATGACTCGGAACTGCTGATGAATTTCATCATCCTCAGGGCTCCTAAATTCAGAATGGTCACTTAGAACGAATATTTTAGAGATAGTTGGACTACCATTTTCGATAATTAGCTTACAGTTTAATTTTTGTGTTTTAAAATTCTATGTTTTCAATACAAGTAATAAGTAACATACAGAATGTTTATTCTATTTTGAGTTCCATTCATTGCCCTAAAAAGCAAACTGCTGTACAACAGTAGAAATAAGAATTAATAGCCTATCATGTCAACATAGCTGCAGGCATATGAAACACAGATCTGATAAAATATTCTATATATCACTTTCCTTAAACAGCATGGTGTCATTTATGATTGATAAATCACTATTATATTATCTAGAGAGCTTGCTTTTACAGACATTGTTCTATATTGAACCTAGTGAAATTACTATATATTATACCTAGAGGAAGAACTCTTTAACTCCCAGAGTTTTTAATCACTTAATGCTGAGATTTTCTAATAAAGTAATCCTAGAAATAAATCTTTCTTTAGTTGTCCCCCAAAATAAAAGTATTATGTAAAAGGCAATAATTTGGCAATTTAATGGTAGAAAAAAGATTTTTTACTCTTTTTCCAGGGCAATTAATGGATATTAATTCAAATATAACCTTAAAGCTTCACTTTTAAAGAGAGGGAAACTTGTTGAGAGGCAATGATGTCCAAGTAGGCCTTTAGCATGCATTTCCAACTTTTGTCAACTTTGAGAGTCGTATTCAAGAGGTCTTTTAAATACGCTAAACTTTACCAATGATGTATAGTAAAAGTCAGGAGGAAGCAAAGACTTGTATCTTCGGAGGGGCATATTATATATTACTACTGGAGTTTATTTTTATTATCAGTCTTAATTTATTAGCCATCAAAATGAATTTAAAAGTATGACAGGTTAATTGCCCAATATATAGCATGCCAAATACACGTTGAAATTTAGTGTTGTTAAATAATTCTATAGGAATGACTGAGAAAGAGAAGTGTGTGTGTGTCTGTGGGTGTGTCTGAGAGAGAGAGAGAGAGAGAGAGAGAGAAATTAATGTCATTTTCACCATCAAAGGGGTGAAACAGACAGGAAACTTCTAGACTTCTCTAATGAAGTCAGCTTAATCACAAATACAGACATAAAATGAGCTCACTAGTAATGACATTAAATGAGTTCCCATGCACAAGCCTTCTTAATGACAAAGAAGGAAAAGTTAGAGGGTTTTTCTCTTTTATTAAAAAAAAAAGAAATAAAAGAGAAATTTGACACAGAATTTTCACATTTGCAAAAAGCCCTTATAATTAATACAATCACCAGACATTTCTAGAATAGGACACATACCAGCTCTAATGTGCCCTGAAAGTCTGAAGTACAAACATAACCTTCCTCCAACTTTGCAACAGGTTTTATTTTTTTTCGACTCAGTATTCTATACACTAAGTCCAATTCAAGTGATAGGATGCTCTCAATTGCAAGAACATGAAGACACATGAAAGAGAGAAGACTGATTTCCTTTTCCTTTTGTGTGTATATTGGGGTGGGGAAGGGGCACTGTTAGAGGAGTTACATGAAGGACACAAGGTAACGGCACTGTTCCTACCTCATCAGTGGTTCCATTATTTTACATTTATGTAAAGAGTATAGTAAATGCAGTATACCTTTACATTTACACAAGTCCTTTCTTCTGTCCATGAGTAGAGCTGCAGAGATTCTTCATACGGATCTATCACATCTAATAAATTTATTTCTAAGTATTTTCTAGTCATATTGTTATTAAAAATGAAGTCTTTTTTTACTATTAAGACTTTTTTTAATATATGAAGGGTGATGATTTTATATATTAATTTTATAACCAAAAGCTTAACTTAATTCCACTATTTTTTGTAATATTTTTTCAGTTGGATTACTTTTTATTGTAATATAATATTAAATCTTATAACCTAAAAAAAAAATATTTCTGAGCCTCAGTTTTCCCCTCTGTGAAATGGCCCATGGAGCTCATATTGAGATTGAATTCTGGCCATAAATTGAGAGGGTGGCCCAACATTTTCCTCTTCCAGGAATCTTTCCTAGTAAGAATCCAGGATGCTGCTCTATTCCCTGATGTAATCACTGATCAATGTGGACTTCGATGATGACACACTTTGATGAGTACTAGTTAGCAGTCCTGTCTATCTGCAAAGTTTCTTTAATACTCTTCCCCTATGGCTGTCACAGCTGCTCAGTTGTAGGTCAGCAGAAACCTGAGGGACTGCGTGCATCAGTAGCTCTTTGGGGCCACTAGGGTACTATTTAGCAAATGAATGCCATTTTCAAATACTATTAACTTGGTAAGTGCTAAAAAATAATAAGAAAAGAAATTCAGTAAAGGCACACTGGTGCTTAAAAATGTATGCCCTTTAGTTATTGTATTATGGGGATTTTAAAAAGCTCATGCAATTTTCCAAATGCCTAAATTTTCCCCCAGAAGGATGTTTAAGTATCTTAAAGGATCTAGAGAAGAGCTAGCAAAAGATTTTTAATTGCTTGGTGTAGGAGACACTAAGTTTTCACCAAAATGCATCCCATACATTTTTGTCAAAGGAATCCTGACTGTTCACCGTGGAGATATGCTCAACCCCAAGGAATGAAACACAGTTGCTCTGATCCCACTGTGGCTAGCCTGCTTCCCTTTTATAGAAACTTATTTCCCCAGCTTTCCTTGGAGAAGCATGCAGCTGTGGGATCCAGTTCCTGGCCCATGAGGTGCAAAGGGAAGTCTTCTGGTGGGAAGAAGGGGGTGTGATGGGAGGGGTGCTGGGAAAGATTTTTGTGTTTTTCCTCCTTGATAAAATGACAACACATTTTGCCTGGCCCCTTCCTTTCTCTTTGGGACATTGGTATGAGAAAGAGATGGCTGCAGCTCTGGAAGTCATCTTGTGGCTATGAGGTGCCCAATAAGGACAGGAAAAGCTGATTTTCTAAGTCATCGATGAAGCAACTGAACAAGCCTAAAATGATCTCCCTCCAGACAGTCCAATTAAAAAAAAAATCACATACTTATAGATTAAGTTACTTGTAGCTGAATATATCCTAACTGACACACTTAGGTATCTTATCTTTATATATAACATTACAACATAACATTATATAATAATTATTATAACATCATCTAGCTATCCTTAGAGGAGCTTAACTCAGGAACTCCAGGGATAGGAATATTGTTATCACTAGTGTTGATCTGTGCCATTTGCATCGTCTCCATTAGTTAGTGCCTTTTACTGACTTTAAAAAATCTTATCTGTAAACACTACACCTAGAGTGAGGTGCTTGAGAAATACTAAATTAAAATTTGAGTAACTGTCAACCCAGTAATGTCAAACAACTTAGGATCACAGGACTCAGCCTCTTAGAGATATCTTTTTATTCAGTCAAAACCTCAAAATAGCTTGTAGTTCAAAAGGAAATGCTAGTTAAGCAATGTCTTTGCTCTCAGCAGGTTTTGTTTTTGAATGCCCAATTCAACTTTAAAAACATGTTTGATTATGAGATTAAACAGACATAGTTCTTGCTCTAAGGAGTTTTCAAGCTAATGGGAGAACAGATCTGCATAGTAAAAAGAAAATAGTGGCTTAAAAATGGCATGATAGCAGGAAGAGAAAGGGGTTATTCCTGACGGGAATGTTCATATACTCTAAATATAGGAAAAAGTCGAGCTCTGCTTTGAAAGTTAAGTAGGTTTTCAATATGTAAAACATATCTATCCAAGACATACAGATGGCCAACAGCCACATGAAAAGATGCTTAACATTGCTAATTGTTAGAGAAATGCAAATCAAAATTACAATGAGGTATCACCTCACATTGGTCAGAATGGCTATCATTAAAAAAATCTACAAATAGGAGATTGGTTCAAGATGGTAGAGTAGAAGGACATGTTCTCACTCCCTCTTTCAAGAACACCAGAATCACAACTAACTGCTGAACAATCATCGACAGGAAGACACTGGAACTCACCAAAAAACATACCCCACATGCAAAGACAAAGGAGAAACCGCAATGAGACGGTAGGAGGGGCGCAATCATAATTAAATCAAATCCCATAACTGCTGGGTGGGTGACTCACAGACTGGAGAACACTTATACCACAGGAGTCCACCCACAGGAGTGAAGGTTCAGAGCCCCACGTCAGGCTTCCCAACCTGGGGGTCTGGCAATGGGAGGAGGAATTCCTAGAGAATCAGACTTTGAAGGCTAGTGGGATTTGACTGCAGGACTTCGGCAGGACTGGGGGAAAGAGAGACGCCACTCTTGGAGGGCACACACTATCGGTACCCAGGGGAAGGAGCAGTGACCTCATAGGAGACTGAATCAGACCTACCTGCTAGTGTTGGAGGTTCTCCTGCAGAGGTGGGGGGCAGCTGTGGCTCACCAAGGGACGAGGACACTGGCAGCAGAAGTTCTGGGAAGTACTCCTTGGTGTGAGCCCTCACAGAGTCTGCCATTAGCCTGACCAAAGAGCCCCGGTAGGCTCCAGTGTTGGGTCGCCTTAGGCGAAAGAACCAACAGAGAGGGAACCCAGCCCCATCCATCAGCAGACAAGCAGATTAAAAGTTTACTGAACTCTGCCCACCAGAGCAACAGCCAGCTCTACCCACCACCAGTCCCTCACATCAGGAAACTTCCACAAGCCTCTTAGATAGCCTCATTTACCAGAGGGCAGACAGCAGAAGCAAGAAGAACTACAATTCTGCAGCCTGTGGAACGAAAGCCACATTTAAAGAAAGATAGACAAAAAAAAAAAAAAAAAAAAAAAAAAGGCAGAGGGCTATGTACCAGATGACGGAACAAGATAAAACCCCAGGAAAACAACTAAATGAAGTGGAGGTAGGCAACCTTCCAGAAAAAGAATTCAGAATAATGATAGTGAGGATGATCCAGG
>NC_041226.1:72405326-72406454 GCF_002837175.3 Physeter macrocephalus
AGTGGCATGATATACTTAAAGTGATGAAAGGGAAGAACCTACAACCAAGATTACTCTACCCAGCAAGGATCTCATTCAGATTTGATGGAGGAATCAAAAGCTTTACAGACAAGCAAAAGCTAAGAGAATTCAGCACCACCAAACCAGCTTTACAACAAATGCTAAAGGAACTTCTCTAAGTGGGAAACACAAGAGAAGAAAAGAACCTAAAAAAACAAACCCAAAGCAATTAAGAAAATGGTAATAGGAACATACATACCTATAATTACCTTAAACATGAATGGATTAAATGCTCCAAACAAAAGGCACAGGCTTGCTGAACGGATACAATACAAGACCCATATATGTTGTCTGCAAGAGTACCACTTCAGACCTAGGGACACATACAGACTGAAACTGAGGGGATGGAAAAAGATGTTCCATGCAAATGGAAATCAAAAGAAAGCTGGAGTAGCCATACTCATATCAGATAAAATAGACTTTCAAATGAAGAATATTACAAGAGACAAGGAAGGACACTACATAATGATCAAGGGATCAATCCAAGAAGAAGATATAACAATTATAAATACATATGCACCCAACATAGGAGCACCTCAATATATAAGGTAACTGCTAACAGCGCTAAAAGAGGAATTCGACAGTAACACATTAACAGTGGGGGACTTTAACACCTAACTTACACCAATGGACAGATATCTAAACAGAAAATTAATAAGGAAACACAAGGTTTAAATGACAAAATAGACCAGAAAGATTTAATTGATATTTATAGGACATTCCATCCAAAAACAGTAGATTACACTTTCTTCTCAAGTGCACAAGGAACATTCTCCAGGACAGATCACATCTTGGGTCACAATCAAGCCTCAGTAAATTTAAGAAAATTGGAATCATATCAAGCATCTTTTCTGACCACAACACTATGAGATTAGAAATTGATTACAGGGAAAAAAACGTAAAAACACAAACACATGGAGGCTAAACAATATGTTACTAAATAACCAAGAGATCACTGAAGAAATCAAAGAGGAAATCAAAAAATACCTAGAGACAAATGACAATGAAAACACGATGATTCAAAACCTATGGGATGCAGCAAAAGCAGTTCTAAGAGGGAAGTTTTTA
>NC_041226.1:72408141-72408824 GCF_002837175.3 Physeter macrocephalus
GACTATACTACCCAAAGCAATCTACAGATTCAATGCAATCCCAATCAAATTACCAATGGCATTTTTTACAGAACTAGAACAAAAAATCTTAAAATTTGTATGGAAACACAAAAGACCCTGAATAGCCAAAGCAGTTGAGGGAAAACAACGGAGCTGGAGGACTCGGACTCCCTGACTTCAGACTATACTACAAAGCCAGAGTAATCAAGACAATATGGTACTGGCACAAAAACAGAAATATACATCAGTGGAACAGGATAGAAAGCCCAGAGATAAACTCACACACCTATGGTCAACTAACCTATGAAAAAGGAGGCAAGGATATACAATGGAGAAAAGACAGTCTCTTCAATAAGTGGTGCTGGGAAAACTGGACACCCACATGTAAAAGAATGAAATTAGAACACTCCCTAACACCATACACAAAAATAAACTCAAAATGGATTCGAGACCTAGATGTAAGACTGGACACTATAAAACGCTTAGAGGAAAATATAGGAAGAACACTCTTTGACATAAATCACAGCAAGATAATAGACATTTCTCCGAAGAAGTCATACAGATGGCCAACAAGCACATGAAAAGCTGCTCAACATCACAAATCATTAGAGAAATGCAAATCAAAACTACAGTGAGGTATCACCTCACACCAGTTAGAATGGGCATCATCAGAAAATCTACCA
>NC_041226.1:72408841-72427002 GCF_002837175.3 Physeter macrocephalus
GGATCTAGAGACTGTCATACAGAGTGAAGTAAGTCAGAAAGAGAAAAACAAATGTCATATATTAACGCATGTATGTGGAACCTAGAAAATGGTACTGATGAACTGGTTGGCAGGGCAGAAATTGAGACACAGAAGTAGAGAAAAGACGTATGGACACCAAGGGGGGAAAGTGGGTTGGTGGGTGGGGGTGGGGGTGTGATGAATTGGGCAATTGGGACTGACATGTATACACTGATCTGTATAAAATGGATGACTAATAAGAAAAAAAAATCTACAAATAATGTGGGAGAGCGTGTGGAGAAAAGGGAACCCTCTTACACTGTTGGTGGGAATGTAAATTGGTGCAGCCACTATGGAAAATAGTATGAAGGTTCCTCAAAAAACTAAAAATAGAGCTACCATATGATCCAGCAATCCCTCTGCTGGGCATATATCTGGACAAAACTATAATTCAAAAAGATATATGCACCCCTATGTTCACAGCAGCATTATTCACAATAGCCAAGAAATGGTAGCAACCTAAATGTCAATGGACAGATAAATGGATAAAGAAGATGTTGTACGTATATACAATGGAATACTATGCAGCCATAAAAAGAAAGAAATAATGGCATTTGCACCAACATGGACGGACCTACAGATTATCATACTAAGAGAAGTAAGTCAGAAAGAAAGACAAATACCATATGATATCACTTATATGTGGAATCTAAAATATGACACAAATCAACTTATCTACAAAACAGAAACAAGTTCACAGACACAGAGAACAGATTTGAGATCGCAAAGGGGGAGAGGATGCGGGAGGCATGGATTGGGAGTTTGGGATTAGCAGATGCAAACTATTATGTATAGAATGGATAAACAAGGGCCTACTGTAGAGCACAGGGAACTATATTCAGTATCCTGTGATAAACCATAATGGAAAAGAATATGAAAAAAATGTATATATATATATATGTATAACTGAGTCACTTTGCTGTACAATAGAAATTAATACAACATTGTAAATCAACTACACTTCAATGAAATAAATTAAAACAAAACAAAACAAGACCAAACAAATATCTATCCAGTTAAAGTGGGAGTGAAGAATGAGTATTCTAACTGAAGAGAATAGCTAGAGCAACAGCATAGATTTTTGACAAAAAAAGAAAAAAAAGCTACAAAAGGAATATAGTAGGATAAACAGATTCAAGATCATATCACAGAAGATCTTATAGTTAAGGCTCAGACCATTGTTTTTCATTAAGAAAAAAATGCGAAATTGCCCAAGGTTTGTGGCCAAATAATCATGTTAATATAATCAGATGCATGTTGTAGAACACAGACTAGTAAAGAGGTATTACTAGTAAAGAGGTATTATTAGAACATAGTTAGACTAGTAAAGAGGTATTATTATACTACAAGTTAAGAGGCTTGACTAGCCTAAGAAGAGAGTAAGGAAAGTCCAAGCATAGACCATGGGAGCGGAAACAGGAAGAGAAAGAATTTAATTCCATTTTCTCAGTTTTCCCAGTACCCAGTTATAATCTGTAAATTGAACAATTTCACACATTATGTTGATAAGCAAATTATTGCCTGTATATATTCAAGGGGGTCTAGGAAACTGGAAGCATTAAGGAATGGAGGAGAAGAATTCGACTAAACCTATATTTCCCAAGAAGATGAATATGCCCTATTTCTTCAAAAGAGATGAATGTCAACATTTAATCATCTTTTTATGAATGCTCAAGTTTGTTGGTTTTCACATTTGTCAGTTTCAAGCCTCCAGATTTCACCAATATACAATTTGACATCATCCTCAAATAATAATAAGGATTTTAATAAGAATTACAATTTGGAATTCAACTGATAAGTATGTGACCTGCCCTTACAGCAGTATGGTGCTGTATTCATTTATCATTATTGTTGTCAATAATACCGTTAATCATCCAGACTATTCTAATCCTTTTTTGGTTCTTCTTTAAATTACTTAATACCGGAAAGAGAATAATATGTCATATTAAATTTCTTTGAATTGCCTATCAAATATTTGACAACGGCCAACATAACAAATCTACTACTTATATCATACAGTTTTATTACGTTAATGCAACTGCTCCACTTTGTTTGATAACTTGTGCTTCATAAATTTGATACAATTTACTGAATTAAATCCAGTCAACATTTAGGAGGTGCCTACTATGCTAAACATGGGATGGTATTTTGTGCATTTAAAAATTTTATCTTTAAAATAAACATGCAAACCATATACTATTATTCCACTACATAGATAAGGAAATTAAGAATGAGAAGATAACTTGTCCAAAATCTTATAATAGTAAGTGGCACAGCTGCTGAGATGCTCCCAGTCAAGGAGAAAAAGAGATAAAATATTCTTCTTATGTTCTTGTTCTTGTTGTTTTCTCTTCCTTTCCATTCCCTTCCCTTCCCTTCCTTTCCTTCTCCTTTCTCTCTCTCAATCTCTCTCTCCATATACATTTTATTATTTCATTTTAGATATAGAAAATTAAAGTCTTGCTACAGTGACACATTTAATTGTGAGACTAATGAGACCATAGCTAAATGTAATCAATATATTCAGGATAATCAAGGTAACATGTGGGAATATAATCAAGAATCTGCTTCATGAGTGCAGATGGTTTCCAAGCTATAAAGAAGATACTGAACCCTAAGGAGGCCCTGCATTTCCCAGTGTTTCCTTCCAGAGACTCAAATTTGCATTTAGAGATGAGCTTTATAAGGCAAAACAGAATATACACAAAAGATGTATGAATCAATATCCCTGAATGCTGTATCCAGCTTGTCTAATTTCAAAACCTAGTTTTGCTTTTTAAATGAAGAACAAAAGTAAATGGATTTACTAAGGTTGTCCTTTTGAGGCAAAGAAAGTAGAGGTGAGGCTGGAAGAAAAGAACAAAGAGAGACTGTACATGTTAGACACAGGTAGTGGAAATGAGAGAAGAAAGAAAATACGGACCCATAGGAGAAACTGAATGAGAGCTCATAGACTATTAAATTTTAGGTCACAAAACTAAGTAAGTGCAGACAAACTGGGTCCTGCTACTGAAACCGTGGTCCCCACACCAGTAGCACTGGCATCACTTGGTGACTTGTTAGAAACACAGAAGCTTGACCTTATCCAACCTATCAAATCAGAATCTGAACTTTAACACGATCTCCAGGTGATTCACATGCAGGTTTTTGCCTGTTATGATTCTGAGCTCCCCCGTTTCCTCGATCTCATTGTTTCATAACCAGATAACCATTCCCCATCGGTGACCTTTATGTATTTACACAGGCCTACCATTGTTTAGATGCAAATTCATATGAGACTCAGTTCTAAAGTAGGATGGGATGTGAGGCACAGCTTAGGGAAATCATTTCAACCCCTTAATCCATATCATATACAACTATATGTATGTTCACAGGGCGTCATTTCCTTCCAACCATCCAACTATAATAAGAAAAAATATTGGCAAAGGACATAGGCTAGAAGTGCCAACTAGGTCCAAAATCATGAATTAAAATATAATAGATAAAACCATGCACAGGGCAAACCTGTTAACATCTCAAAACAACTCTCACTTGAAAATCTACGAGTTGGGAATGATGTCTTTTTTCTACCCTGCTCTCAGAAAAATGGAGAACTTCCCTAAAGCATGTTCTGCATCTGTGAGGTTGGCAATCTACAAAATGAGGTGTTCCCCGCAGAATGCTAGGATAAGCATTGACAAACAAAAGAAGAGCAACCCTGATACTCAGAAGCCAGCCTGGCACTCACAGCTCAACCATGGTATCTCTTGCGCATAAATAATCTCACAGAACACCCACCTCAGATAAAGGTACTCTGAAACCATAACACAATGAAACAAAGCAAGGGTACCTCACAATTTTGCCTAAGCACTCACAAAAACAAGGTCACTGCGCCACCCAAAAAGTACCAAACAGCCTCTCTTGGACCAAATGAGCCTCTGCTACTGCTTTACAATTGCAGCTCTATCCTCACTCAAGTCTCCCCTTCCTGTAGATCAGGCTTATTGGGATACGCGACCACAGACTTGCTCCCACTTTCTGACAGCATCCAATCCGTAGCACACCCCCCACTGCTTAGACCCTCCCCCAAAGCACCCAGCCAAACTCCAAACCCTGTAATAGGTCCCTTCCAGCATCCTCCTACCAAGACGTCCACAGTCCCCCACTGAGTGTGTCCTCTCTGAATGCAAAGTATAATAACACAACTTATTCATTTACAGGTGTTTTCCTGGGGGGGTCTTTGCTGAAGGGCATTGACAGTCTCTGTATGATGCTGAATGCTCTTCCTGAGTCGGTTCTATAGTACTTTTCTAGTCTCATATCCATCTCATTAGACAACTTGTATTTCCCTCAATACACACTATATTTTCACATCTCTGTATGTGCTAAGATGTTATTTCAACTCAGAGGTTCCTTCTTCTAACTCCCAACTATTGAAAACTTGTTTATCTTTCAAAGCTCAGGTTAAATTCTACAAGCAAGTTTCTCTGATTTCTCCAGGCAAAACGAATCACTTTCTTCTTAGTGTTTTGTTTATATTTCATTTTGAAATTTACTCTATCTTGCACTATAGTTATGTGTGTACTTCTTTCCTTCTTCACTAGATTTGGAAGCTCCTGGAGAATTCTAATCATGCCTCATCCATCTCTCTCTTCCGTCATGACTTCCAAGCTCTCTGCCTGGTATATAATACAGTTTGAATAAATATTCATTGAATAGGATTGGTAATTGAAGCTCCAAATATTTGAGTTAAAGGTGAAAATTCTGAGAGGTAGATGTAAGTTCTTTTAAGAATCTCAGCTGGCACCCTTATAAAAAAGGGACATTTGGACACAGAGACAGACATGATGTACTCAAGCAGAGCATCACGTGAAAATGAAGGTAGATTGAGGGGTGACTTTCAAGACAAGGGATACCACTGATCAACAGGTACCTCCAGCAGCTCCCTCCAGAAGAGACAAGGAAGAAGTCTCCATGCAGGAAAGGAAAGAGAATAGCCCTGCCAGTGCCTTGAATTTGGATTTCTAGACTCCAGGACTGTGAGATAATGAATTTTTAGTGTTTAAGCCACCCAGTCTGTGGTACTTTGTTAGGACCATCCTAGGGAATAAATACAGAAGGATTATGAGACAGTTGGTCATTGTTTGCAAATTGCATCAGGAATCCTGCTCAGATAAGGGGCTGAAGGACTCAAAGAAATAAACAATAAAAGGATAGTTGTCAGGGGGGTTGGGGGAAATGGGGAGATGCTGGCCAAAGGGTACAGACTTCCAGAGCTAAGCTTTATATTCTGGGATCTAATGTACAGCATAGTGACTATAATGAACAATTATTTTACACCAGAAAGTTGTTAAGAGAGTAGATCTTTTCTTTCCCCCAGCTTTATTGAGGTAGGATTGATAATTAAAATTGTAAGATATTTAAAGTCTACAACACGATGACTTGACATATGTATACACTGTGAAAGGATTTCCCTCCCCTGAGTTAATTAACACAATCATCACCTCACATATTTGCCCTTTTTTTGGTGAGAACATTTAAGTTTTATTCTCTTAGCAAATTTCAATTATACAGTACAGTATTGTCAACTATAGTCACCATATTATACATTCGATCCTCAGGCCTTATTTTTTTTATCATTGAAATTTTGTACCCCTTTACCGACCTCTATTTAACCACCCCACAACTCACCAGAACCTGGCAACCATTCTTCTACTCTGTTTCTATGAGTTTGACTTTCTTTGTTTTTTGTTTTCATGTTTTTTGTAGATTCCAAATATAAGTGATACCATGCAGTATCTGTCTTTCTGTGTCTGGCTTATTTCACTCAGCATAATCCCCTCCTGGTCCATCTATGTTGTCACAAATGGCAGAAGATCTTTCTTCTTAAGGCTGAATAATATTCCACTGTGTATATATACCACATTTTCTTTATCCAAGTATTGATCCACAGCCCTTAGATAATGTTTCTGTACCTTGGTATTGTGAATAATGCTGCAATGAACATGGGAGCACAGATACCTCTTTGAGATAATGGTTTCATTTCCTTCAGATATATACCCAGAAGTGGGACTGCTGGATCAAGAGAGTAGATCTTAAAAGTTACCACCTTTCCAACACACACACAATGGCAGTTATGTAAAGTGATGGCAGTGCTAACTAACCTTATTGTAGTAATCATCTTGCAATACAATATGTGTGCAAATCATTATGCTGTACACCTTAAACTTACATATGCTATATGCCTATAATAAGGCTGGAAAAAATAAAATTTAATTTTATTAAATAAAATTTTAAATAATATGAAAGAAATAAAATTTCAAAATTTTAAAAAAGAAAGCTTAAAGGAATGCCTGAGAAAATTATTTATTCTAGGAATGTTAAGAGTTTGGTTAGTCAGCTTAAACTCGAATTAATAGCTAACTAACCCCATCTTTGATTAAGAACACCAAGCATCAGCACAATGCTGTAACGTTTAGCTTTTTGAAAAAGAGCACCAACCTAGCACTGTGTAACTTTCACTTGGTTTTTCTCTAGCAGAGCATCTCAGTGTGTGGCCGTGCGTTTCCTGCATCAAAGTCACATAGCATGAACCTTAAGACTGGTATTTCCAATGTTCATCCCAGACCTACTGAATCACACAGAATATCTGAGGATGGAATAGCCTCTTCTATTGAATGGGAACATCCAGAGGGATTTTTAATTACTCTCAGATAAGACTTGTACATATTAAGTTTCAGAACCGCTGTTTTATATTTTCCTTGGCTTTTTTCATGATGTTTCCCCTCCGACCATGCTAAAGTTGAAATGTGTGTCAATATCAGTTTCTGCAGTAGAGGCAAAGCATGATCATTTCAAGGTCATGCGGTGTGAACTTTCATGTTGTGTGGGAGGATCTTATTCCTTCTCGCGAATAACTCAGACTGCAAGGAAAGCAATGGAGACACTAGAAGTCATTAAGTAAGCAAATCTGTTCTTTAAACGCCCTCTTTTCAGAGCTTCTTCTAAATTAAGGTTGTTTCTTTAAGACCCTGAACATGGAATTGTTCATGTACCTGTGCTTTACCTTCTCTTGATACTGTCTTTGGGGGCGAGACCATGTCTTGGTCATGAAGTCTTTGTATTGCTTTTGAATCCTCTACAAAATCTATCATGTATCTTATGTAATCTTAACATATCTATGCCTTAGATACATTAAGGGCCCAATAAACACCTGCTGCCTAATTAGAAGGAGAGGAATCTGATAAATTAATGCTCTTGGGATAAGAAGGGGTGATGCCTTGAGCACACAGGTGACAGAAGAGAACAACTTTTTCTGAATTTGAAGCTCACCTACGATTGTAGTGAAGATGGGTCACTGGGTCAATGATCAGACTGTGCGTTTGTGACTCTGCCAGCATTTTAAGATATTTTTTTAAATGACCGTCTGCATTTTATTAGCTAAGATGGATGACTTGGAGGAGAAACTCTCATTGATTGCATACCACAACCAATTTCTGTTATTCAAACAAGTGAAAGTGCAGCAATAAGTAGATAAATATTGTCTCAGAAATGAAGATGAATGAATATAAGTGAATAAAGGTGAAATTGTGATGTCATGGCTATGCCTAATTTATTAGGAGTGTTGTCACAAATCTGACAAGAAGTCTGAACAATGTTCCTTCAAATATTTTTTCTAACCTACCAAACTGTTGCATAACATTTTAACTGCTGGATGTACTAAACACTGTTTCTTATAACAGCCATTGCACACATTTTTTTAAGATCTTTTTTTTAATTGGAGTATAGCTGCTTTAAAATGTTGCGTTAGTTTCTGCTATACAGCAAAGTGAATCAGCCACACGTATACATATATCCCCTCTCCCTTGGATTTCCTTCCCATCTAGGTCACCGCAGAGCATTGAGTAGACTTCCCTGTGCTACACAGTCTGTTCTCATTAGTTACCTATTTTATACACAGTAGTGTATATATTTCAGTCCCAATCCATGCCACCACCCTCCTTCCCACCTTGGTAACACCATACACAAAAATAAACTCAAAATGGATTAAAGACCTAAATGTAAGGCTGGACACTATAAAGCTCTTAGAAGAAAACATCGGCAAAAGGCTCTGACATAAATCACAGTAAGATCTTTTTTGACCCACCTCCTAGAGTAATAAAAATAAAAACAAAAATAAACAAATGGGACCTAATGAAACTTAAAAGCTTTTCACAGCAAAGGAAACCATAAACAAAACAAAAGGACAATGGGAGAAAATATTTGCAAACAAAGCAACTGACTAGGGATTAATCGCCAAAATATACAAACAGCTCATGCAGCTCAGTAACAAAGAAACAAACAACCCAATGAAGAAGTGGGCAGAAGACCTAAATAGACATTCTGCTAAAGAAGACATACAGATGGCCAACAAACACATGAAAAGATGCTCAACATCACTAATCATTAGAGAAATGCAAATCAAAACTACAGTGAGGTATCACCTCACGCCCGTCAGAACGGCCATCATTAAAATATCTACAAACAATAAATACTGGAGAGGGTGTGGAGAAAAGGGAACCCTCTTGCACTGTTGGTGGGAATGTATATCGATACAGCCACTATGGAGAACAGTACGGAGGTTCCTTAAAAAACTAAAAATAGAACTACCATACCACCCAGCAATCCCACTCCTGGGCATATACCCAGAGAAAACCATAGCCATTTGCAGAGACATGGATGGACCTAGAGACTGTCATACAGAGTAAAGTAAGTCAGAAAGAGAAAAACAAATATCGTATATTAACACATTAATGTGGAATCTAGAAAAATGGTACAGATGAACTTATTTAAGATCTGAAAACAAAATCTTGATGAAGGCCTCACAGCTTAAGCTTTCTAGTATTTTATATTTAAGAATACCCCAAAGGCAAAAGAGTCAGAGCATACAGCTGCTAAATGAAGTTCCCTGCCACCCAGCTCCTTTATCTCTCTTCTCATTCATTCTTTAATCATCCATTCATTCATTCATTCCATTAGCAGACTTTTTATGATCTGAGCATTGTTTGAGCTGAACAGAGCTGGGAATTTGAAAGCGGTAATGGGAAGGTGCTTTCAGGAAATGGATTTCTAAAGCCAAGTTGCTTTACATCCACACTTTCAGCTGAGGATCCCCTTGGTCTGGACAAAAAAGAAGGACATACCTAGAATTAAGTTACCATAGAACTCACCACCTGACAGGTAAAAGAACTGCTGATGGAAGAGAGGGCGGAGGATATTTGGCCGAAGGGCTCCATGTTTGGAGACATTCGTGGATCCTCCTTTGTAAACAGATGGACTGGGTCAGTCTTTTTAACTACATTTACCCAATACTTGGCTCATAGTTGGCACTTATAAAGTATTGGTAAGTTAATAATAACACATTTATCTGGTCCTGTGACTCTGGCTGAAGGATAAGAAATGGGATAGCTTCGTGTTTCTGGCTGCCCTCATTTGGAGAGTCACCAGTAAATCCACTGCTTTGGAAGTTCTCTGGCGCTCTGTAAATATGCTTTCCGACACAGCAAAGGAAGAGGAGTTTAGATCGGTCCTTTGTGGAATCCTAAGCAATCAGCTCATGGTACCTCCTCTTCATTCCTTATGTCACTACACACACTAAGTCCACATGACTTTTTATTATTATTTTTCACCCTAAATTAAACTCAAAACTGGCATATTTCCACCTATTTTAAATTTTGGCTTATGTTAGTTTTTACATGGAAGATTTTCTGCCTAGAGTAGAAAAGCAGCATTCAATTAGGTACAAAGGAGAAAAAGGCACTGAGTCGTGATAACTGGGGAATGAAGTAGGGTTTGGGCAGAAGGTTGTTCCTTTGCCCTAGAGCACAAAACACCCTACATCCTGGGAAAGAGCGACCTCAAAGGGCCAAAATGGAGCATTCTGTTTTTTCATTGTTCATCATGTTACAGTCATTGTTATGGGTGCTCTTTCTTCTGGTTTTATTGTTATTTGCCTCATAACAGTCTCTTAATCTCCCTTGACTGTCTTTTGTTCAAAAGACAAAATAAATATCATATAACCGCTTTTTCTAATTGGCTACATTGGCTGTCAATTCTAGGGGACCACATTTGGGTCTCATATTTTGAAGATGAGGGAACCGAGGCTCACAGAAGCTACACATTTGTCAACTCTTAAGGCATGATACATGGGAGACACAGACCTTGAACTCAAATGCTTTCTTTCTATCTTCAGCACATCCGGAGAACATTTCTTCAATGCAACATGTTCCCAGTATATTTTTGAAAGTAATTCCCCCTGTACACCCTGTATTTTACACTTTGCCTATGGCCGTTCGTGCAAAAACATTTTTGAGATTCTCTTGTGATTTTCTCTGCCTAGAGGATCCTCTGAGTGACATTTAATGACTTGACAATCAATCAAATATGCAGATACTGGAACCCTAGATGAGAAAAATCACAAAACAATGATTTTATAGTTCTCCGCAGTGATGTCTCTAGCTACCTAATGGGACGTACAGAAATTCTCGATGCAAAATTAAATTTTAGTTCAACTGAGTGTTTTTAAAGCTACGTAGCACTTTTAGTCTGGGAAGAGTGATGTTTTGTCGACAGGGTCTAACACGGAAGTTACTTTCCATTATAAAGTGGCTTCATAAGGAAGGCAGAACTCGGAAGCCACAGCATATTATACTTGCTTCATCTATAGCATTGAATCCCTTCAAATTCTTCCCTAATTTCAAAATATTTAAGAGTAAAAGTGCCCCGAGAGGTCACCGAATCCAGCTTTCTCTTTTCACACCTCCAGAAGAAAAAGAAATTCTCCTTTCACCCTCATTACTCATTGCCATCTTATCGATAATGTCTGTCTTTAAAAGATTTTTTTCTCTTGGGGGAGTAGGGTGAGCCAAACCCAAGAATAATGGCATAGGTATTCTTTTGCTGGGGGAAATGTTCAGTTGCATTGAGGAACAGCGGATCTGAAGGATAAGCTTTAGCAAAGAAAACTGTTAACTGGAGATCTGATACTGATTTTCAGAAATATTGTTGACTTGCGAGATGGGTTGGACAAATGACCCTTTAGCACCATACTTTCTCTCCGCTTAAAATGGGAAAACTACCTTCACGTCTCTTATGCATACCATCTCTAGCTGATGGAACACACCAAAAAATGCACTTAATTTTACTTTCTTTATTTCTGTTTTTAAAGTTCTTGAGAAAGCATTTGACCAGCCGGTTTGGTACATAATGTGAAGTGAATAATACATATGCATGTTTAGAAAACGTTACCGCCTTCCTCCAGAGGTTGTGGTCATGGAAACCTTCTAATACCTTTAAAAAGAATATAGCCATTCTCTCAAAGGAAAACTTTAACATCATTTACAAAGATAAATACTTTATGAAATAATGCATTTGGCTTGGAGATAGTCTCCTTTGCCACACTAATTATTTTACTCTCTCTTTTACTCTTGATACAGAAGTCACAATTTGGTGGTAGCTGATGCTCAATTCATTTGCTAATTTACTGCTATAATTACTGCTATAATTACTGCTATAATTACTTGCTTAGCTATCCGGTTAAAGGTCTGAATTTTTATTTTTACTTTTTACCATTATTGTAAAAATCTCATTCAGTGTTGTTACAATCACTGAATCATTATAATCATCGAATGCTGTTGACAACCCGACAATCCAGCCAATAAATCATGTGCCTGTCAAGTTCTCAAAGTAGTAGAATAGTTACCACTTGAAGATTCACTCTTTGGACACACTCTCAGGACTCACACATAGCTCCTAATCTTCACAAGAACTTTCAGAGTTAGGTATTCTCTTCTCTGTTTTACAGATGAGGACGTTGAGAGTCCGAAAAGTGAAGCAACTTGTTCTAGGTCACACAGCTAACGAATGGCAGAGCCAGAACTCCCCAAGAACGTGTGACTTCAAAGTTTGCTATGTAGCACGTCTCTCATACGAGACTGCAATCAGATACACCAAGCATTTAAAGTTCATGAATATAAACTAGCTTTAGCGACTGGGGAGTCCACATATGACACTGCAATGCTGCCTAACGGTATTTTAAAATATCAGTTACCCGAAAACAATATACCTCAACTATCTGAAACAGAGCTGCAATCTATCACAACTCCAGGGGGCATCATATTCATAAGAATAATCCCCGACCCTGAGGAGCCATCCATGGCAGCCCTGATGATAAAGTCTTCTGACTCAGTGGTTAAAAAACAATCCCACGGACAACAAAAAGGAAAAAAAAAAAGATGAACAGCAACTAGTACCACAAAAACAATTTGTTTTTCCTAATTCTCAAGCCAAAAGCCCAAATAAGGTACTGTAAGATATTTAACATATTCCCGTTGAGAGAACGCACGTCCAAGCCCAGACCAGGAGTAAGAGATTTCTCGCCGAGTGCCGATGAGTAAACAGGCCAAAGTTCTTGAGGTAAAAGCAGAGAGATGCAGGAGAAGTGTCAGGGAAACAAGCCCAAAATACAGAAAAAGAGAAAGCGAGAGACAGCCGTGAGAGCATGAGAGAGTGAGGGAGTGGCCCCAGCTCTGCTTCAAATCCTCAACTACAGAATGAAACCCAATCTCCAGAAAATCATCATTAATATCCACCCCGTCTGGCTCCAGCTGTGTTCCCAGCCTCATTTCAAGTCACTCTTCTCCAGCTTCCTACCCCTCCGGCATCATCTGCTCCACACCAGCTAGTTCAGCAGAGCAGGGGTGTGGCAGGGTTGGCCCAGCTAACCCTCTCCCCTCCATCTCGGGCAGATCTAGCCCACCTCCGCCTGGTGAAATCCACTCAGGCCTCCAACCCCAGCCTTGGAGGCCACTTCTCCTCCAAGGACTGTTCTCCATTCAGAAATCATTCTCTTCTGTTCTCACTGCATTCAAAGCCTCCATTTGACCATCCTCCGCTTCCTGCCTTAATTACTGAACCACACCCCAGCCGCCTTTATTACCTGTTCTGGCATCTGAAAGACAGAGCTGCGTCCTCATCGTGGTTTTAGCCTCCACGGGATTGAGCAGAGGTCAGACACAGGGTAGCTATATTATTATAAATAGTTTTGCACTGATGGCTTCTTAAATGTCTGCCACATACCAGGCTTCATGCAAAGTCTTTCACTTTGAAACATAGGCCTGCTTGGCCTTCTTTTACAGTGAAGATGCTGTGCTTCAGAAGGGCAACTTACTAAAATTGAAAGGCTAGTGTCAGAAGCAGAATCCTAGTACAGGCCCCATCGAAAGCCAATGACCCTTCCATTCCTCTATGCTGTTCTTCTGACAGGGAAACAAAAGCCAGTTAGATGAAGTAGAGAACTGATAATGTCAGCCCAAATATAAATATAAACATAAAAATATATATACCCATGTCAATAGCTCCCCAAAGCCATGTTTGGGCCCAAAGGCCTACCACATACAGCCTGGTTCGGTAGTGAAGCATCCGAAACCTGCATTAAAATTTGGAGTAATGTCTGGTATTTAGAACAAGGAATGTGGGTTATTAAAAAAATGTTTCACACATTAAATATGCTCCGCTTTAGAGAGCAGAAACTTATACAGCACAGCACTGATTTTTCTTACTTCATTAATTGCTGACTTGACTATACAGAAGTCACACAGTGGAGGCCAACTGGCCAATTATCCAAAAATCGCATAATCCAATGATTCCCAAATTTTCTCAATTCATAGCACTCTTAGGTGTCTCAGTAGTTTTTTCACTAAAGAATACCTTATGGTTACATTTATTAAGTAATTAAGTCCAAACAACTTAATAAGTATTGATGTGCTAACAATTTAGTAGCCAATTGAAAAAAACAATAGAATCATATTCTAATTTTATTCTTCCATAGCCACAGTGAATAATGGGTTGGGTGCTCCTGTTGGGCACTGCACAACTGCTTAAACCTTAGAATCAAATTGGACACTGTGTCACCCCATTTCCTGTTTCTCACTGATTTTTTTCATGCAGTACTTGTTTTTAATCAAAGCAACTGCCGACAAACAAGTGTTTTCAAAGATGGGACACTGCTCCTGGCCTGAGTGAGCCAGAGCCCCCTAATCAGCTGCTACTTTAACCCCGTCCTGTCTGAGCAAAGAAGAGATGCCCTCAGGTGACTTACATGCAGAGGCAGGGCCAAATCCATAGCTGAACCCCAGGAGCTGTGCAAACAAAGAAGAGAAAGGGAAATCTCTCCCAGCAGCCTCAGGAGCAGTGGATTAAATCTCCACAATCAACTTGATGTACCCTGTATCTGTGGAATACCTGAATAGACAATGAATCATCCCAAAATTGAGGCGGTGGACTTTGGGAGCAACTGTGGACTTGGGCCTTGCTTTCTGCATCTAATTTGTTTCTGGTTTTATGTTTATCTTAGTTTAGTATTTAGGGCATATTATCATTGGTAGATTTGTTTATTGATTTGGCTACTCTCTTCCTTTTTATATATATATATATATTTTTTTTTTTCTCCTTTTTCTCTTTTGGTGAGTGTGTATGCGTATGCTTCTTTGAGTGATTTTGTCTATATAGCCTTGCTTTTACCATTTGTCCTAGGGTTGTGTCTGTCCTTTTTTTTTTCTTTTTAGTATAGTTTTTAGCGCTTGTTATCATTGGTGGATTTGTTTTTTGGTTTGGTTGCTCTCTTCTTTCTTTCATTCTTTTTTTTTATTACTTTAAAATTTTTTTATTTTTACTAATTTTTTTATTTTAATAACTTTATTTTATATTTTATTTTATTTTATTTTATTTTATTTTTTCTTTCTTTCTTTCTTTCTTTTCTCCCTTTTCTTCTGAGCCGTGTTGCTGGCAGGATCTTGTTGCTCCAGCTGGGTGTCAGGCCTGTGCCTCTGAGGTGGGAGAGCTGAGTTCGGGACATTGGTCCACAAGAGACCTCCCGGCCCCATGTAATATCAAATGGTGAAAGCTCTCCCAGAGACCTCCATCTCAATGCTAAGACCCAGCTCCACTCAATGATCAGCAAGCTACAAAGCTGGACACCGCATGCCAAACAACTAGCAAGACAGGAACACAACACCACCCATTAGCAGAGAGGCTGCCTAAAATCATAATAAGGTCACAGACACCCCAAAACACACCAACGGATGCAGTCCTGCCCACCAGAAAGACAAGATCCGGGCTCATCCAACAGAACACAGGCACCAGTCCCTTCCACCAGGAAGCCTACACAACCCACTGAACCAACCTTACCCCCTGGGGGCAGACACCAAAAACAACGGGAACTACGAATCTGCAGTCTGCAGAAAGGAGACCCCAAACACAGTAAGTTAAGCAAATGAGAAGACAGAGAAACACACAGCAGATGAAGGAGCAAGGTAAAAACCCACCAGACCAAACAAATGAAGAGGAAATAGGCAGTCTTCCTGAAAAAGAATTCAGAGTAATTAGAGTAAAGATGATCCAAAATCTTGGGAATAGAATGGAAAAAATACAAGAAACGTTTAACAAGGACCTAGAAGAACTAAAGAGCAAACAAACAATGATAAACAAAACAATAAATGAAATTTAAAATTCTGTAGAAGGAAT
This sequence comes from Physeter macrocephalus, assembly GCF_002837175.3. Classification (NCBI taxonomy): domain Eukaryota; kingdom Metazoa; phylum Chordata; class Mammalia; order Artiodactyla; family Physeteridae; genus Physeter; species Physeter macrocephalus. The sequence goes on from NC_041226.1 coordinate 72,424,442, forward strand.
CAATAGCAGAATAAATGAGGCCTGAACCAACCTTACCCCCTGGGGGCAGACACCAAAAACAACGGGAACTACGAATCTGCAGTCTGCAGAAAGGAGACCCCAAACACAGTAAGTTAAGCAAATGAGAAGACAGAGAAACACACAGCAGATGAAGGAGCAAGGTAAAAACCCACCAGACCAAACAAATGAAGAGGAAATAGGCAGTCTTCCTGAAAAAGAATTCAGAGTAATTAGAGTAAAGATGATCCAAAATCTTGGGAATAGAATGGAAAAAATACAAGAAACGTTTAACAAGGACCTAGAAGAACTAAAGAGCAAACAAACAATGATAAACAAAACAATAAATGAAATTTAAAATTCTGTAGAAGGAATCAATAGCAGAATAAATGAGGCAGAAGAACAGTTAAGTGATCTGGAAGATAAAATACTGGAAATAACTACTGCAGAGCAGAATGAAGAAAAAAGAATGAAAAGAATTGAGGACAGTCTCAGAGACCTCTGGGACAACATTAAATCCACCAACATTCAAAGTATAGGGGTCCCAGAAGAAGAAGAGAAAAAGAAAGGGATGGAGAAAATATTAGAAGAGATTAGAGTTGAAAACTTCCCTAACACGGGAAAGGAAATAGTCAATAAAGTCCAGGAAGCGCAAAGTCACATACAGGATAAATCCAAGGAGAAATACACGAAGACACATATTCATCAAACTATCAAAAATTAAATACAAAGAAACAATATGAAAAGCAGCAAGGGAAAGGCAACAAATAATATACAAGGGAATCCCCATAAGGTTAACAGCTGATCTTTCAGCAGAAACTCTGAAAGCCAGAAGGGACTGACAGGACATATTTAAAGTGATGAAAGCGAAAAACCTACAACCAAGATTACTCTACCCAGCAAGGATCACATTCAGATTCGACAGAGAAATTTAAACCTTGACACACAAGCAAAAGCTAAGAGAATTCAGCACCACCAAACCAGCTTTACAACAAACGCTGAAGGAACTTCTCCAGGCAGGAAACAAAAGAGAAGGAAAAGACCTACAATAACAAAATCCAAAACAATTATGAAAATGGTAATAGGAACATACATATCGATAATTACCTTAAATGCAAATGGATTAAATGCTCCCACCAAAAGACACAGAATGGCTGAATGGATACAAAAACAAGACCCGTATACGTGCTGTCTACATGAGACCCACTAGAGACCTAGGGACACATACAGACTTCAAGTGAGGGGATGGAAAAAGATATTCCATGCAAATGGAAATCAAAAGAAACCTGGAGTAGCAATTCTCATATCAGACAAAGTAGACTTAAAAATAAAGACTATTACAAGAGACAAAGAAGGACACTATATAATGATCAAGGGATCAATCCAAGAAACTTTCTTCTCAAGTGCTCATGGAACATTCTCCAGGATAGATCATATCTTGGGTTACAAATCAAGCCTTGGTAAATTTAAGAAAATTGAAATCGTATCAAGTATCTTTTCTAACCACAACACTATGAGACTACATATCAATTACAGGAAAAAATATGTAAAAAATATAAACACATTGAGGCTAAACAATCCACTACTAAATAACCAACAGGTCACTGAAGAAATAAAAGAGGAAATCAAAAATTACCTAGAAACAAATGACAAGGAAAGCATGATGACCCAAAACCTATGGGATGCAGCAAAAGCAGTTCTAAGAGGGAAGTTTACAGCAATACAATCCTACCTCAAGAAACAAGAAACAACTCAAATAAACAACCTAACCTTACACCTAAAGCAATTAGAGAAATAAGAACAAAAAACCTCCAAAGTTAGCAGAAGGAAAGAAATCATAATGATCAGATGAGAAATAAATGATAAAGAAACGAAGGAAACAGTAGCAAAGATCAATAAAACTAAAAGCTAGTTCTTTGAGAAGATAAACAAAATTGATCAACCACTAGCCAGACTCATCAAGAAAAAAAGCGAGAAGACTCAAATCAACATAATTAGAAATGAAAAAGGAGAAGTAACAACTGACACTGCAGAAATACAAAGGATCATGAGAATTTACTACGAGTAACTCTATGCCAATAAAATGAACACCCTGGAAGAAATGGATAAATTCTTAGAAAAGCACAACCTTCTGAAACTGAACCAGGAAGAAATAGAAAATATAAAGAGACCAATCACAAGCACTGAAGTTGCGACTATGATTAAAAATCTACCAACCAACAAAAGCCCTGGACCAGATGGCTTCACAGGTGAATTCTATCAAACATATACAGAAGAGCTAATACCTCCCCTTCTCAAACTCTTCCAAAATATAGCAGAGGGAGGAACACTCCCAAACTCATTCTACAAGGCCACCATCGCCCTGATACCAAAACCAGACAAAGATGTCACAAAGAAAGAAAACTACAGGCCAATATCACTGATGAACATAGATGCAAAAATCCTCAACTAAAGACTAGCAAACAGAATCCAACAGCACATTAAAAAGATCATACACCATGATCAAGTGGGGTTTATCCCAGGAATGCAAGGATTCTTCAATATATGCAAACCAATCAATGTGA
>NC_041226.1:72427474-72429244 GCF_002837175.3 Physeter macrocephalus
AGATATACCATGTTCTTGGATTGGAAGAATCAACATTGTGAAAATGACTATAGTACCCAAAGCAATCTACAGATTCAATGCAATCCCTATCAACTACCAATGGCATTTTTCACAGAACTAGAACAAAAAATCTTAAAATTTGTATGAAAACACAAAAGACCCCGAATAGCTAAAGCAATCTTGAGGAAGAAAAACGGAGCTGGAGGAATCAGGCTCCAGGACTTCAGACTATACTACAAAGCTACAGTAATCAAGACAGTATGGTATTGGCATAAAAACAGAAATATAGATCAATGGATCAGGATAGAAAGCCCAGAGGTAAACCCATGCACATATGGTCACCTTATTTTTTATAAAGGAGGCAAGAATATACAATGGAGAAGAGGCAGCCTCTTCAATAAGTGGTGCTGGGAAAACTGGACAGCTACATGTAAAAGAACACCATACACAAAAATAAACTCAAAATGGATTAAAGACCTAAATGTAAGGCCAGATATTATAAAACTCTTAGAGGAAAACATAGGCAGAATACTCTATGACATAAATCACAGCAAGATCCTTTTTGACCCATCTCCTAGAGAAATGGTAATAAAAAGAAAAAATAAACAAATGGGGCCTAATGAAACTTAAAATCTTCAGCGCAGCCAAGGAAAACATAAACAAGATGAAAAGACAACCCTCAGTATGGGAGAAAATATTTGCAAATGAAGCAACTGAGAAAGAATTAATCTCGAAAATATACAAGCAGCTCATGCAGCTCAATATCAAAAAAACAAACAACCCAATCCCAAAATGGGCAGAAGACCAAAAGAGACATTTCTCCAAAGAAGATATACAGATTGCCAACAAACACATGAAAGGATGCTCAACATCACTAAGCATTAGAGAAATGAAAATCAAAGCTACAATGAGGTATCACCTCACACCAGTCAGAATGGCTATCATCAAAAAATCTACAAACAATAAATGCTGGAAAGGGTGTGGAGAAAAGGGAACCCTCTTGTACTGTTGGTGGGAATGTAAATTGATACGGCCACAATGGAGAACAGTATGGAGGTTCCTTAAAAAACTAAAAATAGAATTACCATATGATCCAGCAATCCCACTACTGGGCATATACCCAGAGAAAACCATAATTCAAAAAGACACATGCATCCCAATGTTATTTGCAGCACTATTTACAATACCCAGGTCATGGAAGCAACCTAAATGCCCATCGACAGACGAATGGATAAAGAAGATGTGGTACATATATACAATGGAATATTACTCAGCCATAAAAAAGAACAAAATTGAGTCATTTGTTGAAATGTGGATGGATCTAGAGACTGTCATACAGAGTGAAGTAAGTCAGAAAGAGAAAAATATCGTATATTAACGCATTATGTGGAACCTAGAAAAATGGTACAGATGAACCGGTTTGCAGGGCAGAAGTTGAGATACAGATGTAGAGAACAAACGTATGGACACCAAGGGGGGAAAACCGCGGTGGGGTGGGGATGGTGGTGTGCTGAATTGGGCGATTGGGATTGACATGTATACACATGATGCGTATAAAATTGATGACTAATAAGAACCTGCAGTATAAAAAAACAAAGAAACAAAAAAACAACTAATACTAAACTTTCTTTGGGTTATTTGTATGGAAATATGTTAAGATAAATGTTTCAGACATTACATGAAATTTCTAAAAATCTTATATGTTCTGGTATAATGTTATAATTCATAATTCTAGTTATTACTTTAAAATGTATATCTCAGAAATAACTA
>NC_041226.1:72436807-72480134 GCF_002837175.3 Physeter macrocephalus
AAGGATAAAGAAGATGTGGCACATATATACAATGGAATATTACTCAGCCATAAAAAGAAATGAAATAGAGTTATTTGTAGTGAGGTGGATGGACCTAGAGTCTGTCATACAGAGTGAAGTAAGTCAGAAAGAGAAAAACAAATACCATATGCTAACACATATATATGGAAGGTTAAGCTAGGACGAAGTGAGAGAGTGGCATGGACATATATACACTACCAAATGTAAAATAGATAGTTAGTGGGAAGCAGCCGCATAGCACAGGGAGATCAGCTCGGTGCTTTGTGACCACCTAGAGGGGTGGGATAGGGAGGGTGGGAGGGAGCTGCAAGAAGGAGGGGATATGGGGATATATGTATGTGTATAGCTGATTCACTTTGTTATACAGCAGAAACTAACACAACATTGTAAAGCATTTATACTCCAATAAAGATGTTAAAAAAAAAAAAGATAGGCCATTACTGAAAGGAAGACAGCATGATCTAATACAGAAGCTATCAATGCCCCCAAGCTAGTAGTTTATAGTGTTCAATAGATGTGGTGTATTGTTATATTTTGTTCAAAATTTTTAAATCGCACACAGCATCACCATGAGCCTGCAGTGGCAACCTGGGATGCCTCGGTGCATAGTTTGGGAACCTTGAGCATAATCATTATACTTCATGTAAGGTATTTTACATAAATAACTTTATAATCTTTTCTACTCCCAGTTAAGGTTTATATTTAATCTATTTATAGAAACATAGTTAATACAGAAGGGTAGATAAATCATGAATATACAGCTAGAGGGTGAACAGACCCATGTAACCTCCACCCATGAGAATCCCTCAGGCTCATTTCCAGTCACAGCCCCCGTCCGTAAAGGTAATCGCTAACCTCACTTGTAACACCATAGGTGAGATTTGCCTGTTTATGAATATATAGCGCTTTTTTGAAACAGAGCCATTTGGGAGCTTCAGTGAAGTGTATTTATGGTTCCTTCTCCATCATCTTTGCCAACTCTCCCACACTGTGAAGTCGCTCTGAAGATTGATCCCAAGTTGGTCTAAAGGCTCAGGAATGGACTTGTTACCTGAACCCAAACCAATCACCCCATCCAATTCCCTGGCCAGAGGAGGGGGGGCAAGTGACCTAAGATGACCGATCAGAGAGAAGTCTCCAAATTTTCTTTCCTCCTTCTCTCCTTCCTTCCTTCCTGCCTTTTTTTCTCTCCTTCCCTTTCCTTTTTTCCTCTTTTTTAAAAGAGGACACTTTCTCTGCTTCAGCTGGACAAGAAAGGAGGTGACTCTAGGAGTGCTGAGAGCAAAGCTGCACTGAACTAGCCTTGAAACAGAATCAACATCACAGGCAGATGGGAGAAAACCAACAAAACCACAGAAACAGCACATGTTCCCCGGTGTCATCTAGAGCCACTGAGTCATGACTGCACTTTATGTAAACCAATCAATTCTGATTTTGTATAAGTGAATTTGAGTTTACTTCAACCTAAATACTTATCGAATCATAAGATCAGCTAAATATCAAATAGCTGGAAACTTCAGTCATAGAAAACAACCCGGTTCCCAGGGTGGAAAAACCAGAATAGAATTTTCCCAACAGGAAAGAAAATGCTAGTGAACTAAAATTCCCATTTGAAAGAAAAATCAGTTAAGCCAGTTTTTGCTATAATTACATTATATTTCTAGGGCTCAATCACTAACCCTCCAACTCATGCCTCTTGCAAAAGAAGGAGACTTAAGCATGTTAACCAAAATGGGGGTGCTTTCTGATGGGTTTAAATTATTCCGTTCAGTGAAATCGTCCATCCGCAACAGACAAATCTCCTCTTTTAATAGAGTTGCCTTTTCAAAGAAAAAAACCCTTGCTGTCCTTATCTTGCTAATGAAGTTTCCGCTTACCTGTAATCTGTGTAGAACGGAGATATCTGATGTGGCATTTTCTTGACATTTCTATACTACTATAATCACACTCTCTAATTGTCTCTGCCTCATCTGCATAGTAGAACAGACGTCCCAGCCTAGTTTCTGATTTTAATCATAATTCCATGGAGCCAGAAGTGTTACTAAACAGCATTCAGAAAACACTGTTATCAGAGACGTTTTCCCAATGCTTTGAAAGGCCAAAGCAAACTATATTTTTCTTTAAAAAAAAAAAAAAAAATGAGGGCATTTGCATATGTGGCAAAAATAAAGGGATGGCTTTTCAATTAAATACCAAATGGGCTTTCTAAGCCTTAAAATAGGATAAGTGCAAAACGAGACTAGGATGTACCTCTTAAATTATTGAGCTAATAACATCATCTGAAGTCATTAGGCATTTGTAGAAAACAATGATGAGTCTAGTAAAACGTCAGCTCTACTTTCAGGGGATCCTTGTTGGATGAATTACCTCTCTCAGGCCACTAAAGGCCACTGTGGTCCCAGAAGGAAGACAGTACCCCTAATGGATGAGCCCTCCCTTGAGGAGTAGGATTCACTCCCCTCCCCCTCCACAGGCCATCTCTTGCTATGCATCACACCACACCTGCTGCAAAGTGATGTGGAGGCTTTCTTGGAAGAATGGCCACTGTGTGCTGGAATTCTAAACAGAAGAATCAGAGCAGAGAGCTGAAGGACAGGACTGGTAGCCAAGGTAGCAGCCATGAACAAACCCCCAAAGAAGGAAATGTGTCACCTTAAACCCTGTTTTGGGGGCAAAGAATAAAGAGAAGGCACGACCAGCAATTAGGAATCGTGGTAGGGTTAGGACCATGAACTCCGCAGACAGACCTCCTAGTCCAAATCTTGCTGGAACAACCGCTAGCTGTACGGCCTTCAAGGAGTTACTGAACTATTCCGTGGTTCCGTTTTCTTGAGTATAAAAATGAGGAAAAAAACAAGACCTATTTCTTGGGGGTAGCTATGAGAATTCAACTAATATTTGTAAAGTGCTTATAACCTTATTAAGCATCACACACGTTTGGTAAAGAAATAGATTAGAAAGTAGGACTAACATTTACTGTGGCTGTTTACTGCAGTAGTACTCTTTTCTTGTTCCCACAAAGGGGAAGGGAATGAAACTGTGTTGAATTTATTTGGTAAAAAAGACATTTTACTTTGTCTCATTAAATTCCCTTGAAAAAATTTCAAAATAGGCATTATTAGCCCTAATTTACAGAAGAGAAAAATGAGGCACAGGAAGTTTAAGTAACTCTCCCCAGTGCTCTATGATTTGCGTCCAGGTCTCTGTGGCCCCAAAATCTGAAGTGTTGTTTGTTTTTTCCATTGTACAACCTTATACCCAAAAGGTTGGAGTAAAATGGGGAAGGCCTGAAATTGAAATAGAAAGAGGATAAACGAAAGGAAGCAGATAAAGACAAATAATAAATAGGCTGAAGGCAAAAGAGGATGGTCTCTCATTTCTATTCTCACAAAGTTAGCACACCCCATGGAATAACAAAGAAAACAGTTCTACATAGAACTGGTTAAGGATGAACAGGAGATGCCAAAAAAGAAAATGAGGCAAGAACAGTACAGAAGCTCACTCTGATGACAATGCAGAGCCATTTACTGCATGCAAAGGGCCAAGTGGAACAAGAAAAAGCCTCAGAAGTGCAGAGACTTCCAGATTCCCTTCTCAACTGTCAGTCAACATTTAATTGTTGGCTGCAGGGAAAGCAGCTGCCCTCCATCAGTAGTAAGTCAAGCAATGGACTTTTTACTAACTAGAAGCACCAAGACTTAAGGTGTTATTGCTACTATTTATAAAGAATGAAAAGATTAATTATCTGCAAGTAATGCCAGCTCATTACTTTTGGCATTCTCCAGGGGAAAAAACAACCTGTTGTTCCATAAACAGATAAATGTGCAATAAAGTCTGAATTAATTCCATAAAATTGCAAAGACAAGGTAACTACTTCTAACAATTTAGGTTACCTAAACAAAAACATAGATAGAATAAAGGTTAGTATACTTATTTTGACTTCCATGGATTTAAGGGTTAGTTTTATAATATTACTCATTAGAACAAAAATGACAAAAACCAGAGCTCAAAGACATTCTAAGGTTTTCTATTATAGGAGTGCTTTTAAAATCTCTGCTTATATGAGAATGTAAATGGAGTCTATTAAAAATGGAAAAATGATAGAATTTAAACTAGGGAATCATAATGATTTTAATAAACTTCCTATTGGAAAGCAATTGATAAGGGAATAATTTCCAGATGTGGATTCACACTTGAATTGTCAAGAAGTTTCAGAGCCTTAGAAGAAATGACTATTTTCTCAAAAACATCTCTATGGACTCCAAAATATTCAAATACATTTGTTGCAATGGATCTAGTCATTGTGTATAGAAAACTCCCCTCCCCTATGAGTGCCAGCCTGCCATCAGGGGGGTAAACACATCAATACATAAACCTTAATGTTATACCTAAATTTCACAGCACAGGGCAGGACTCAGAAGGTATGGGGTAAAGACAAAAATGCTTTTGGAACAAACCTATTCAGGACATGTGACAGAGACAGAGAATTCAGGCAGAGCCTAACCCACACTCTAGTAAAGCAAGCACTGCAGGGGCTGTAGGTTTGAGAAAGATCAGAGGATGAAAGCCATAGGAGAGAACATTGTGATAATGAAAAAGATAAACTCAAAATCATACTGGGGTGAGGAGAGGGAATACAAACCATTGATTCTTAAGCTTACTTCAAGATAGGGTTTTAGTGCTCCACTGAAAATTAGGATGGCTCCTTAAAAGAATAACAAAGTCCTCTGACTCTTGGCCAAGTGGGCAAGAAGGACAGACAAATTGGCTCCACCATTAAGAACAGTAGCAAGAGGGAGGCTGATGAAAGGCATCAGGCCAATTAGCAATGCCAACCTCTGAAGGAACCCACCTTGAGTCCCACAGACTTAGCTACCATGGTCAGTTCTACACACTATTTGGGGAATCTCAGGAAAGAAAAGATGGTTGGGAAGGAGACAGAGTGGCCTCAGGTATAAACAAGCCTCCTTAGCGTCCAGTATAGTCACTGGATAAAAGATGGGTAGCAACCACCACATTTCTCTAATTTTACCAATTAATAGGGTGACTATAACGTCTGGCATTCAGAGAGAACCCTTTAGAGAAGTGTTGCTGGTACTAATTACGGTAGAACAAGAGATAGAAACAAGCTAGTCTAACTCTTCTAATTCCAATGCTAATTTGATACACTTTTGCTCTATCACAGTTGCAGAACACATCAAATATATATTTCTAATTAATACACAGTTTGCAAATTGTGTCATTCCATTTTACACAGCAGGTTTTGATCTAAAAGTATATGTTTCCAAAATTAAATTTATCCTCAAAATATTAGGGTTTGGCACTACAAAATCTCCAAAAATGTGCCACAGTGTAAGCTAGCATTACCAAAGAGAATGTCCATCAAGGCTTTGAATACTGCAATATGCTAAAATAAGAGTGTACTCACCTTGCCATCCTGCAAAGTGATGAATTAAAAGGCAACAGCTTTTATATGGATGTCTAACTTGTAGAATATTCTCTAAAAAATAGATCACAACAATTCATACATTATCTAAAAGTGAAAATTTGCATTTTAAACATGTTTGGGAGCTAGACATGCTAGATCTCAGAGAAACCTAAGGAATGTGTTATAGAAACAAAAATCCCTATTACTCATGTTACTAGAGATACACTATGAATATAGCTGGCCAACTCTGTCCCAGAGAAGAGAAAGAAAAACTGGAAAAATAAAACCTTACTTACTGTCTGATTTAAACATCCTATTTTGGGTAAATCTGCAGAAGGCTCTTAAGTTATTTCACCCAAGTCAATCTTCTAGCAAGCAGATGGAAAAAATTGGAAAGAATGTTTTCATGTACAAACCCACATTACCTAAGAGATGTGATACACCTGACTTGCTCAGATGCAGTAATGTTATGTAGAAGCTCCTCTCTGCATGAACCTTCTACCTAAAAATTATGGATACAATCAACTTAGATGCCCACATGAAAGCATATCATTTGAGTACTACCAACAGCTGATATGAGTGGATGTTGTATAGTAGCTCTTTGGAATTATAAATAAATGACCTGATCAAGAGCCTTTGAGAACTAACTTGTTAGAATGTAGATAAACTTTTGTGCAGCTACTTACTACCCAGAATCATTTGTATTCCCATATCCTTCCAAACCAGCGCCATCATTCAGTATTCCTGTCAAAGGAATTAACCCATGCACAAGGGTTAGTTCGATATCCTTACACCAGAATTATAAAAGATTCCACTAAATATTGAACTATCTTTGCAACATCATTTTACAATTAAAATATTTCCAATAATGTGTCATTGTAATTCACACTTTTGGCCAGTTCTCAAACACTAATCGAAAACTAAATTTAAATACTTAAAAGCAAATATGGTTCTTATTAGGAATGAGATAATACAACCAGTAGGGAATCCAACCCCCCCCCCCAAAAAAAGGTAAGAAAACATCTTCATGTTTTTGATTGTTAGCCCTGGATCCATCCAATAAAGCAGAAATAGCAGGCCCGCTTACTGCATTTTTCTGTGGTCAGTTTACAGTTTTTCTGCCCTTAGATTCTTCATTGGTTGGAATACATTATCTCTAGGACCCAAGGAGCTGACCCTCATATTGTCCGCAGGTGTCCCTGAGGCATCATTAACAGGAGAATTATTTCAAAAGATTCAAACCCAGAGCTGTGCTAAGCCATTTCTGGGCAGACATCAATTACCCCAGAAAAAAGACAAAGACTTTTGCTTGGATAAAGAATGAGCCCTGCCACTGTGCACCTGTCCCACATGGACACAGAAAGGCTCACCAGCTGGGTTCTCCGTGAGAGAACTTGATGGCAGGTGGCCACGCAGGTGATGGCATTTCCTGATGGTCTGGGTTCACTGCTTGGTCACAGAGGGTCGCCTACACTTTGAAGTCAGAGACATCTGAGTTCACTTATTATTGCCACTTCTTATTCCTGTGAACTCAGATAAATTACGTAGCTTCTCTTTTAGCCTGTTTATTCATCCACAGACTAGAGATAATATCATCCTCATGGCATTGCCGTGGGAATTAAGGGAAATAATGCATGTAAAGTAACAGGCTTCCCCAAATATGACTGCCTTTTATATTGATTTCATAAAAGGCCTGGGAAAGAAATCCCAAGATTGACATTGTGATGCTTTTCAGTTTTGTGTCTTGGCCATAAGTATTTCACACCTAAAATGCGCAAAAAATAATTGCATCTATAAGCAATTTCGTAGTCATAAATCTTCTAAGAACCAAGCTGAATTCAATCTATCATCTATTGCCACCTTGAACACTGAAACAGATAGATAAAAAACTTTTCTTTTCATCTATCTAGTTCATGATTTCCACTCTCTCCAATAAGATGGGGAAATCCTGTGGAATTACTATTCTTTGAAAGTCATTCAGTTAAAAATAAATAAAATGGATTTGACTAAAACTCATTTCCAACTGCAATTTTTAAGAATACTTGAAAAAGGGGTTAATTCAATTCTACATTATTTCATTATTATTTAACACTAACCAACATTATATTTTAAGTCCATCAGAATCACCAATTCCTATAAAATGTAGAACTCTCATGGGAGGGGGGCTATACAGGCAATTAGGATCTGTATTCCCAAAGATATACACATGAATTGAAAAACAAATCGTGACAACTAAATTGTATTGAACACATGTCCATAAAATTTTAAGAAAGGAAGTATTTGGGGGGAAAACATGCCTGAGTTGTAAAAATATTACAATTACATCTATGAGGACAGCATCATAAAACCTGGATAATCTATAACAAGAAAAGTACAAAAATATTCTTAAAAATATAAATTTTTATAAAACTCAGTTGGGCTATGGATTAAAATCTGTGATTTTATAGATTAGGAAAGACAATACTTAAAATGTAAAAAAAATAACTGTACCAATAAGCCATTTTATTAGTCATGAAGATAAAAGAATTGATCACAAATTCAAGATTTTCAGCACAACAACAACAAAATTATTTCAGAAATTTGCTTTAAAAAAGTTTTTCTAGTTTCCATGTAAGCAGATCATCAGGTTACTTCTATTATCTTCCAAAAGGACCAAGCTTTTGGTTGGTCCTTAAGCTATGGAGGGAGTGGATACTTAAGCTATGGAGGGAGGTCCCAAAATGCTAGCAATTTTTAAGTTAGCTTAATTAAGTAAATTGATCAAATTCCCAAGTGTACATGTGATTTCTATTTAGAAAAAGAAGAGTTATATTTATGTGTGTGCTGTATTATTTTCATAGAACTCATTCTCGTGTTAAATAACTTCTAGAAATTAAAAAGATTAACACTCATAAAAAATATCCCATGCACCATGTGTTAAGATGATTGCATTTCCAAAATACAGAAAAATCCCATTATTTCAGTATCTTGCTGAGTTTCACTGAATCATCAGCATTAATCATAGATGACACATTGCATTAGTGCTGTCCTTCATGGTGTGAGAACATCTACCAGGGAAATAGCTTTTCCTTTGTTGAAAAAAAAATCCATGGTTCAGATGAAGAAACCGGAAAACACGTGTTTTTCATCTTCATCTCTGGTCCTTTTCTGCAGCTCCAAATAACATCCTGTAAAATGCTATGCATGGTTTTTTGAACAGTTATTACTATTCAGCTCTATTTAAAAGTAGAATAAAATGGTATGCCAGCTTCCCTTTTTCTACAAAGTTTTGTCAAAATGGCTGCTTATTCAGCTCTGCCATTTTCACCATTCCTGCCAAATCTGCAAGGATCAGAAGCCACTCAACTTCTACCCAAGCCCAGGGTCACATCCATGGTTCTTAGTGACTGATCCACGTACGCACAGAAGACAGACAAAGCAGAGAAAAATCCCATTTCAAGGTTAAGAAATTAATTTCGAGCCCCTCCCCCAGTCCCCGCCTCCAAACTGTTAGGAAATTGTCAGCTCTACCTTCATAACATAACTAGGACTTCAACTGCTACAGCCTTAGTCCAAGCCATTATCACCTCCAGCTTAGATTACTGTAAAACTTCCCTAACTATGACCCTAATTCCACTCTTGTCACCTACAGGCTACAGTCTGACCTCCACATACTATCTTCTTTCTTTGAAAACGTAATTCAGATGATATCACTCCTCTCTTAAAAGTCCTGCAATAATTTCCCATCCCACTCCAGGTAAAACTGCCACATTCTTGCCCTGACCACCACTGTGGTCTCTTCTGCTAACAGTCTTCTAACCCCGATTCTGCTCCCAGCACTCTGGTCTCCTTGCTCCTCTGCTCAAACACACCGAGGAGGCTCCTGCTTCAGCCTGCCTGCCTCTTCCTGCAACTCTTTTTCCCAAGATACCTGCATCCCTTGCGTCCTCACTTCCCTTAGGTCTCTACGCAAACATCACCTTATTGGAGACACTATTCCTGACAACCATGTATGTAAAGTCTTTGTCTCATCTCTCTCTTCCCTGCTTTAATTCTTTTTCATAGCAACTTTTAGCACTTAATTTTATTGATTTATCTTTTTATTAATTATTTTCATTTTCCCTCTACTAGAATCTTAGCCCCATGAGAGTATGATTTCATCTGCTTTCTTTCCCCCCACATTGATGTTCAGCACCTAGAACAATGCTTTACATGTGGATATTCAACAAATATTTGCTGCGTTGACCCATGCGAATACATTTAGTCTGTTTCTGTAAAAAAAAAATCTAAGAAGCTTTTAAATCTAATTTCATTAGTATTTTTAAGGCAAATTCACCGTAGACATTACCTGAGTCACTGGTCAAACGATCATCTCTTTCCATTAGACCATAGGGTCCATAAGGATAGGAATGAATTTTATCCTGTTTGTTGATATATTGCCAATGCCTGCAACTGATCCTGGCACATCTTTTAAATGGTGAGCGTATCGTTGTGATTTACTTTCATTCCCACTCTAGAACCATAAACGAAATGCACACAAAACAATATTTCTTGAATAAGAAGCCATAAGCAAATTTCTTAGAGACACTTACATTTAGATGGGAAAATAAAGAAATTCAGATCTGGGAAGGTGAGAAGGATCCTGAGTCATTAGCAAAGACGGATGATGGGGGCTTCCCCGGTGGCGCAGTGGTTGAGAGTCCGCCTGCCGATGCAGGGGAACCGGGTTCGCGCCCCGGTCTGGGAGGATCCCACATGCCGCGGAGCGGCTGGGCCCATGAGCCATGGCCGCTGGGCCTGCGCGTCCGGAGCCTGTGCTCCGCAACGGGAGAGGCCGCAGCAGAGGGAGGCCCGCATACCACCAAAAAAATAAAAATAAACTTTAAAAAAAAAAAAAGACGGATGATGAATAAGGGTCTTAGGTGGTTGTAGCAGAGGTGGAAACAAGTGGTGATCAAATGAGAAGTTTGCCCTAGTATGAGGAGCAAAATAACTAAGAGGACAATGTAGGTGCAGAGATGGCGACCACAGTCAGGAAGACACGAGGAGTAGTCAGTAAGCTGGGGCACAAGCTAGCGGAGGGTCAGTCAAAATAGCTCAGAAAGAAGAAATGACGACAGGATGACTAACTACTGCCGTGGAGAGCGCTCAACAGGCCGACATTTTCCAGTGGGTTCGATCCAAACCAAATTCATGCTTTTTATCCACAGAGAGACAACTTCTACCTGAAGGCTTCATCCCCTGAGACAGAACTTTATTGCTGTTAAAAGCTGAACGTATCAGGTTGAATCTGACTTCCCAATGTGAGGGAATTTTTGAATTTTACTGATTGCTGGAGAGATGCCTCTTGGATGATCCTTATCAGTCTTCTTTAGCCCTTTGATCCCTCTGATACTACACTGATTTAAAAAGAATCTTTTGATAATCACTTTACTTCAAACAAACTTTTCCAAAGAGCTGTAGCTGCTTAAGAGGGTTAATAAGCTCTAAAATAATCAAGTAATCTACTGCCCTCTCTGGAATATACTGTTCTTTGTAAATTTCAGTGTATTAAATATATAAAAAGTTGAAAATTTTAATGTATAATTATTAAAAGCTCCAATTTACAAAACTGTCATGTGAATTCTTATGTCTTCCAACTTATCTTCTGCTCACAAAACAATTATCCACTAGTTCTCGTTTGTCTGAAAGATTATAGGGAATTCTGTGTAGATTATAAAGAAGGGTGATGTACATTTGATTCCCTATATCAAAACATGTTTCCTTCCACTTAATAAATAATGGACTATTCTTAGTCAATTTCACAGTGGCCATTTCCTAAATCCATATGCAGGGGTAATTAACTAATTGATGAAATTCTATGGTTATTCCATTAATAAATAAAGCTTTCATAGACCTAGTCATATATGCATGCATATGTATTCTTTTGTGTGTGTGTGTGTGTGTGTGTGTGTGTGTGTGTGTATTATATATATATATATACACACACATATAAAACTGATCCTGGCACATTTATTGAGTGACTAGCTGGGACAATATATATGGTAATATATTATATATTAATCAATAAATATGTATTAGTCTTAAACTGTTTGGCAAACAGGTAAGCAAGCCTTAGAATTTTCCCCATGATAAGCATTTATCAGCTTTAACTGGGTTTTCTAGTATGGAGGCTCCTGTATGTGTTAATTAGATATCTCATTGAACCTATTGTTTTTTTATCCTTTTGGATATCATCCTGAAGTTATTTCACTGAGAACTTCTAACTATAAATTCTTGCCAAGTTCTCTCTATTACTCATCCCAGACACAAGCCAGATTTATTATAAGATTAATAAGTTATCCCCTAAGAAAGCTCTGTCTCACAGTTTCTTCCAAATATTTTTTGTCGACTTTTAATTTGAGAATAAATTTCCAAAATCACAAGAGCTGTGGTGCTCATAAAATATTATGTCAAAGCTCAGAACATAAACAAGAAACACTCACTTGATTCCTACCTGCTGTCCCTGAGCTATAGCACCTTGATTCAGAGCTTAGTGGCACTGGCCTATGTGGTTACAAAAGGGCATGACTTGCAACAATAATTTAGGATGGAGGTTATCAAAGCCCTTTTATTTGTTTACTCCAGCTTCTGTTTTAATTAAATGCCCATTCATATCTATATCTAATTCTGTATCTACAACTCTACTGTCCACTTCAAACTCATTTGGCTTCTAAGAGTGACTGTACTTCAAGGGTGATGTGACTGTGAGAACAAAAGGGTGACTGCCCTTTGCACTGCATTAGTGTGGGGCTCTGGGTGCCTGTACCGGATTGGCTGCGCATAGGTCTCTGGGGATGCTGACTTAGCAGCTAGGATGGTAGGAGTGGGAGAGGGGCAGCACCGTAAATTCACTACAAATAACATTATAACCAGAGAAAATGGTTACAGTCAAGCCTAGCTCTTTACAAGCTACATGATCTTATACTATTTTCAGAATCTCAGTTTTTCACATACAGCATTCATATAAAACATACTTCACAAAGTTGTTACGATAATCAAGAAAAGTAACAAGTAAAGTCAGCAGGGCACCTAGCACAACTGAATCTGAATTTCAGGGAAAAGAAACAATACCAATGGACTCATATTAACACTAATGCCCTTCCTTAACCCTGCAATTACAAAACTTTGTATTGCACCTTTCAGAGAGGTTAATTTCTCAGGATTAACCATATACCCAATATATATTTTTAAAGATAAATTTAAGATGCAAGCCCATACCATAAAATTCACCCACTTAAAGTATACAAATCAACAGTTATTAGTAGTTCACAGAACTGTGTAACCATCACCACCCAAAACACAATATATTCTTAAATTTCTTTTGCAACAACCCAAAGGATGCCCCCTCCATGAGGAAATAGTCTGACAAAATCATAACGTAAAACTTTTATAATTCAACTGGCAATGACGATGTTAAAGAAGTTTGAGTTCAGTTGAATGGTTTCTAGATTAAGGTGGCTACAGGGGCACAGCAACCAATTGAAATGTGTGACACTTGATTGGTTGCTGGGTTAAACACAGACAACCCTTGGGCTTTCTGTTTCTAATCTGACATATAAAGAGCTTAAAAGTTGTCACTCCCAATCTCACAATAAGGAAAAGCTAAACAAATTGAAAATCAACAACTTTTCTTAGTTCTGTCAGAGAATTGAGATCACAAGTCAAACTGCTTCCCCAAGAACTGTAAAGACAGGTGGGTACAGAGAATCATATCTTATCAGGAGCAGAAACCCAGAATCAGAAGCCCACAGATGGAACCAGTTCTGTAGAAACACTTAGACTGTAATTGATGAATTTCTGGAGGCTCATTGTGGACTCGTGGAAGAGTTAAACACTCTGGAAGGGGTGGGGGGCATACTTCACACTTGAGTTTTAAGTCGAGGAGTTCCACCAGGTTTTCAGAGAAAAATACCCTTGGGCTCCAAGCAGGGAGAGGTTACTCCAAAGGTAACCATTTTGAAATAGATCCAGGACCCTCTGTTCTCCTTACCAAAGCCTGCCCTCTAAGCAAACTATTTTACCACAGCCGAACTAATTTGGGTTTTACCAAATAACAACCAATGTGGAGGAAGGGAAATATCCAACTCCAGCCCCCTATGCCCTTCCCATGCCACTTATAGGGAAGGGGAGCTGCGAAGTAAAGGTCACAGGCCAGGGGCATAGGCTCACTAAACACTAAGTCCTAACCATAAGATTTTATAATGCTTCCTCTCCCTCTACACCTTACCACCATAATAATAGGGCTTCTATACATAAAGAGGGGTTTACAGCTGAAAGAAGTACAATGTATTTAAGAAGTTTCTAGGGAAGTCCAATGACATGAAGGGAGACAAAAAAAAAAAAAAATAGTAGGAAAAATTTAGCCCCTGACACCATAGTTACAACCTGAATCTTAGGTAGATGAACATAAAACCTCACATTAAAGAGCTACATACTTAGTTCCTTTTACCTGATACATCATGTCTACTTTCAACAAAAATTACAGGCGTGCTAAAGGGCAGTCTAAAAGGCAAAGCAAGCATCAGAATAAGACTCAGATTTGACAGAGAACTAGGCATTATCAGACCAGGAATTTAAAATAACTGATTAAGAGCTTTAATGGAAAAAGTGGATGACATGCAAGCACAGATAGGAAATGTAAGCAGAGAGATGGGAACTCTAAGAAAGAATCAAAAGGAAATTGTCAGAAGTTTTAAAAAAAGAAACTGAAACAAAAATGAAGAATACCTTTGATGGACTCATCATCAAACTGGACATGGCCTAGGAAAGAATCAGTGAGCTTGGAAATAAGTCAATAGAAATGTCCCAACCTGTAAAGCAAAGGTTAAAAAAAAATGGAATGGAATATCAAAGAACTGTGGGACAATTACAAAAGATAGATTATACATATTTTTGAAATGTCAAAAAGAGAAGAAAAAGAGAAAAGAACAGAAGAAATATTTGAAGTAATACTGGCCGAGAATTTTCCAAAATTAATGATGGACAGCAAACCACAGATTCAGGAATCTCAGGGAATACCAAGCAATATAAATAAATACCCAACAAACTACATCTGGGCATATCATAGTCAAACTACAGAAAAATCAAAGAGCTACAACAAATAATCCTAAAATTCATGTAGAACCATAAAAACCCAGATTGCCAAAGCAATCCTGAAGAAAAAGAACAAAGCAGTAGGCATAACCTTCCCAGACTTCAGATAATATTACAAAGCTACAGTAATCAAAACAGCATGGTATTGGCACAAAAAAAGATATTTAGATCAATGGAACAGAATAGAGAGCCCGGGAATAAACCCACACACCTATGGTCAATTAATCTTCAACAAAGGAGGCAAGAAAATACAATGGGAAAAAGACAGTTTCTTCAGCAAATTGTGTTGGGAAAGTTGGATAGCCACATGTAAATCAATGAAGTTAGAACACACCCTCTCACCATACACAAAAATAAACTCAAAATGGCTTAAAGACTTAAACGTAAGACATGACACCATAAAACTCCTAGAAGAGAACATAGGCAAAACATTCTCTGACATAAATTGTAGAAATGTTTTCTTAGGTCAGTCTCCCAAGGCAATAGAAATAAAAACAAAAGTAAACAAATGGGACCTAATCCAACTTACAAGTTTTGCACAGCAAAGGAAACCATGAACAAAATGAAAAGACAACCTACAGAATGGGAGAAAATATTTGCAAATGATGTGACCAACAAGGGCTTAATTTCCAAAATATACAAACAGCTCATACAACTCAACAACATAAAAACAAACAACACTATCCAAAAATGGCCAGAAGACCTAAATAGACGTTTCTCCAAAAAAGACATACAGATGGCCAATAGGTACATGAAAAGATGCTCAACATCGCTAATTATTAGAGAAATGCAAACCAAAACTGCAATGAGGTACCACCTCACACCAGTCAGAATGGCCATCATTAAAAAGCCTGCAAATAGCAAATGCTGAAGAGGGTGTGGAGAAAAGGGAACCCTTCTACACTGTTGGTGGGAATGTAAGTTGGTGCAGCCACTATGGAAAACAGTATGGAGGTTCCTCAGAATACCAAAAATAGGATTACCATATGATCAGCAACCCCACTCCTGGGCATATATCTGGACAAAACTATGATTCAAAAAGATACATGCATCCCTATGTTCATAGCAGCACTATTCACAATAGGCAAGACATGGAAACAACCTAAATGTCCATTGACAGATGAATGGATAAAGAAGATGTGGTACCTACATACAATGGAATACTACTCAGCCATATAAAAGAACAAAATAATGCCATCTGCAGCAACATGGATGCAACTAGAGATTATCATACTATGTGAAGTAAGTCAGAAAGAGAAAGACAAATACCATATGATATCACTTATATGTGTAATCTAAAATATGACACAAATAAACTTATCTATGAAACAGAAACAGACTCACAGACATAGAGAACAGACTGGTGGTTGCCAAGGGGGAGGATGTTGGGGGAGGGATGGAGAGAGAGGTTGGGGTGAGCAGATGTAAGCTTTTATATTACAGGATGGATAAACAACAAGGTCCTACTGTAGAGCACAGAGAACTGTATTCAATATCCTATGATAAACCACAGTGGAAAAGAACATATTAAAAAAAAAAGAAAATGAGGACAAGGAAAATAAAGTCATCCTCACCTTAAAACAAAAAATCTTGATTAAAATCCTCATTCAACTTTTAAGGTGTCTTTGAAGAATCTCAAGACAGAGGACTTACTGTCAGTGAACTTGATGATTTCTTTCTTTAAATTTACAAGTAACAAAGTCTTTTGTGTATGATACTGCTTATTTTTACTCTAATTTCCAGAGATATTGGTTTTGCCCACAAGAGGTTACCGAGTCATTAACTACTGGTTACTTAAACCCATAAATCACAAATTGTGAAATTTTTATTTCACTTCCCAAGTAATATAATAAAATTGTGTAATGAAAAGTAATCTGAGGTTTATAAGAACTGCAGGAAATAAAATTAGTAGCATGTGAAATTAAAAATGAGCTAATAAACACATCTTGCAAGATTTACAATGATATCTCATGCTACTCCTTATTGAAAAATGTATTCCCCCCTTAGTCAATTTCCTAGTTATTTGAAATATGCCATGCATTCTATACTATGATCTCACCACAATGAAAAGAACTGTTATAGCACTATCAAGGCTTGTGTTATGCAATCAGGCATGACACATTAACATATGGCTAATCAAACTGCAAGGGCATTATAAACACCTATCTTTCTTCTTTAAATTCTTTGTACTGTATCTTAACCACAAGATAGGAAATAATTACAGCAATTTGAAGAGAACATCTGCTGGTTAGAGTAAGGATCATAATGTCTGTGATCAACTGTCATGTGTAAATGGTCATAAAAATGTCTGAAGGGCAGTAATTTTCTAAAAATTCATTGAAAGCTTCATTTAGCATTTTGCTTTTTCATCATCTTTTGAAAGACATACATTTGCATGTTTGTGTTTTGTGTGCGTGCTACTCGATATAACATGGATATATGAGGAATTTCTCTAAACAGCATGGCCCTAAACCAAAAAAGATTGCATTTTAAGGGAAAGAAAAAGGTTCTCAGTAAGTAGAAATTCAGAAACATGGTTATAACATGGTTTAGGAAAAAGAAAAGAATTGTTTTCCAGGTTTGGTGGAACTGGAGTGTGGCAGTTAAGTCAAATATTCTGCTTAAGGAGAGCTAAGTCATGTTTTTATTTTATAACATATACCATACCAACTTCCAATACTTAATTCTATTCAATTTAGCAAGTAATTACATGTATAACATCGTCCTAAGAATTGGAGTGATATAAAAATGACTAAAACCTCACTCTAAAATAGGTCACAATCTAATGAGAGGAAAAAGGTCAACACAAGACAAAGCACTAAATAGAAATAAAACCAGCTGCAGAACAGAGAAGGACAAATTTTCTCATTAGTTGGAAAATCAGGGAATCCTGCATGGAGGAGCTTGCATTTGAGCTATGCTTTGAAGTGTGAAAGGGATTTTGAAAACTGGATTAGAGAGTGCCAGCTTCTTTGGGTTTTGAACTAGTATAAATTGTAGGGTATGTGGGAAATGAGAGTGGGAAAAAGCAATTTGGGGCAGATTATGGAGGATCTTGATTTGGGGCTGAATAGACTGGACCTGAGCTCGTGTCAGTGGAGAAGCTTTCTGAGGAGGGTTGTGACTAATGCCCATGTTTTCGGAATCCAACTCTAGTAGAAAAAAAGACGATGAATTGAAGTGGAGAGACTGGAGCCAGGGACAGTAGTTAGGGGCTGTGAGGATAATCCAGGTGAAAACTGATGGAGGTAGTCAAAGATACATCCAGGAGACACACCTGACAAATTCAGATTCGACTGCTGGCAAGGGGATAAAGAAGAAAGGTGAGATCAAAGATAACCCAAGTTTCTGACTTGGTTGAAATCTTGCCCCTAAAATGGAACAAAGGAGCAGAGCTTAGGATAAAGAGCTGAACTTTATGAATGTATGTTTGGGGGCCCCTGCCCCCAAATCTAGTTTGCAAGTAGGTTAGAGATCAGTGATCAATAAAGCAAAGGTACACGTAATGCGCCGGGCGATCCTCTCTTAGTTTTCCTTTGTTCTTCCCTCCAGACTTGCGAGTGACAAAAAGGACACTGGTTTACCAAATTACTACTACATGGAACAATTTCTTCTACCTCCTGAACAGAGACCAACAGCATCCACCAGACCCTAATTATAAGCAATGTAGTCAGTGTGTTGTCTGATGTCTAGCACATTCCTGCCTCAAGACATTTGCATCTGCAGCCCCCTCTGCCTAGGACTCTACCAGGTATCTGCATGGCTCTCCCAGTCTCTCCATTTAAATGATCAGAGGGTTTCTGCAGCAGCTGAATTAGCAGTGCTCCCAAACCCAGGCACTCTGCGTCCTTTTAATCAACCTCAGAGCACTTCTCACCACTAGTCTTGACACTGTATACTACTCAACATGGGTGTACTTAATCTTTGTTTATTGTCTGTCTTTTTCCAGTAGGAAAAAAAAACAGAAACAAAAACCTGTTCCATGAGAGCAGGGACTTTGCCCACAACTGTATCCTTAGCTTCTGTAATAGTGCCCTTTATGCAGCAGGTCCTAAATAAAAATCGACTAAATGAATGTTGCTTTTATTTGGTCCTTAGGACCATCAGACATCCTAGCTTCCAGAGTTATCAAGATGATTAGTTACTACGTGTGGAATTCTCAGTCAACCGCCCATATCATAAGGCAGCTATGCCCTTTCTTATTCACGAAATTTAAATGAAATTTTTTTACGTGCGTAATACTACTATTTTACTCACAGTTGACTTGACAGTGACTTGGAATTACAGCAGTGGTTCTCAGACCCAAGCATGCCTCTGAATCACTTGCTGAAGTGGATTCCTGGCCCCAGTCCTAGAGATTCTGATTCAGCTGGTTTGGGGTGGGTCCAATAAGCTCCCAAGTTACACTGATACTGCTTGCCAGGGACCACACTTTGGGAACCCCTGCATTACCAGCTATAACATAATTACAGCAGAAATATGCTGCAGAGTCAGGGAACTGAGATGTTTCCCTGTTTTGGTGCTAGAAGAGTGGGTCCCAAGGGGAACAGATCACTGCTCCTCTGTTCACAAGGCTTACAGCTTTCTAACCTACTTTTAAAATACCTAGAAAACCTCTTTGCTTTCTTAATTGGATGAAAATTTTACACTCCGTTTCATTCAGTTGCATTACACTGCTCAAAAGAACTAAATTCACATTAAAAGAGCGCTGAAGATGTTAACAGGAAACAATGAAAGTTACCGTTACAAGGAGAAGGCACCATGCGACTTCTACTTCCCATCAAGACAACATGCAGACAACATTACAGACTGTCAGAGGATGTCTGGATGTAAAAATGCACTTTTAAGACCCTGGGGAAATTCCTCTTTCATGCGATCTCTTGGGCTCCTATTGATTCTTGACCCAAGACCATACAGATGTTAATTATTTAAGAGAAATGTAAATAGAAGGATCACATTATTTATTACACAAACCAGGCCACTTTTGAAAGAGAATGGGGTGCTATCAATTTCAGCGGGTTAACAGCTGTCAAACAGGAATGTCGGGGGGGGAGGGGTATGATCATCTATGTGAGGAAATTGTATTGAATATTAAATGAAAACTGGATAATTTCATCATTATTATTTTATTTAATGAAAAAAAAGTGAAGGTTGGTTTGTTGTTCACTGGCTGGTTTTTGTTTGCTCATTCCAAAGGGATTTCTGAAATTCACGTGCAGTTGCCTTTGCAAGGTCTTCAGAAAGTCTCCCCCTCCGCCCTCATGCACTGCAAACCTTCAGATCAGCACATGTGCTGGAGATTCGCATTGGTGTGTGCGTATGATCATGGTACAACAGATGGACTTGGGAGTTGGGCAAAATGCAGTTTGCACCCCAGCTCTGCTATGTGGTCTTGAACTTCTCCGCACTTTTGTTTACTTAGAGATTAAGTGATGAACAGTAACACTTAATGCCATAGAATTATCTACATAGCATGAACCACCCAGAGAGGGCCTGAGGTACAGTCCCTGCTTCATAAACCTTCATTTTCTTTTCCAAAAATGTACATAAGGCAGAAATTTAACCTTACTATTCTAAGAGATTCATATAATTTATTAACTCCAGTTAAGTGATTTCAACCATGTTTCTCAGAATATTTGAGAACAGGATGTGGAGGTAGAGATGGGTGGATGGGCGGGGGGTAATTTAGAAAGCAACCGATGAGAAAACCTTCAACTTTGTAATCTAAACAGCTGCAGTTTTTGTTGTTGTCGTTTTTGTTTTGTTTTGTTTTGTTTTTACAACTTGACATTTTATGAAAGGAGAATGTAACTTTTAAGATCTTCATCAAAGGTGACATGAGTTTATTTATTACACAAACCAGGCCACTTTTGAAAGAGAATGGGGTGCTATCAATTTCAGTGGGTTAACAGCTGTCAAACAGGAATGTCGGGGTGGGGGAGGGGTATGATCATCTATGTGAGGAAATTGTATTTGAATATTAAATGAAAACTGGATAATTTCATCATTATTATTTTATTTAATGAAAAAAAAGTGAAGGTTGGTTTGTTGTTCACTGGCTGGTTTTTGTTTGCTCATTCCAAAGGGATTTCTGAAATTCACGTGCAGTTGCCTTTGCAAGGTCTTCAGAAAGTCTCCCCCTCCGCCCTCATGCACTGCAAACCTTCAGATCAGCACATGTGCTGGAGATTCGCATTGGTGTGTGCGTATGATCATGGTACAACAGATGGACTTGGGAGTTGGGCAAAATGCAGTTTGCACCCCAGCTCTGCTATGTGGTCTTGAACTTCTCCGCACTTTTGTTTACTTAGAGATTAAGTGATGAACAGTAACACTTAATGCCATAGAATTATCTACATAGCATGAACCACCCAGAGAGGGCCTGAGGTACAGTCCCTGCTTCATAAACCTTCATTTTCTTTTCCCAAAATGTACATAAGGCAGAAATTTAACCTTACTATTCTAAGAGATTCATATAATTTATTAACTCCAGTTAAGTGATTTCAACCATGTTTCTCAGAATATTTGAGAACAGGATGTGGAGGTAGAGATGGGTGGATGGGCGGGGGGTAATTTAGAAAGCAACCGATGAGAAAACCTTCAACTTTGTAATCTAAACAGCTGCAGTTTTTGTTGTTGTCGTTTTTGTTTTGTTTTGTTTTGTTTTTACAACTTGACATTTTATGAAAGGAGAATGTAACTTTTAAGATCTTCATCAAAGGTGACATGAGTTTACAAGCTATGAGAAACACTAACAGAAATCAATACATAATTAGTTGAATTTCTGGATAGGTTTCAAAGGAAATGAAGAAAATCTAGCAATGTGTACAGAGTCATTTAGAGGCCAGGGAGTCACAGGGTGGTAAGTGGGTCACCCAGGGTCATCTAACAGAAGCTAGGTGCTTCTTATAGCTTCTGCTCTTTATGGCTTCTTTATTTTATTCTCCTCTTAAACACACAGATTCTCCAAGAGCATCAAACTAATTTTCAAAGTGATGCTTCTTGGTGGAAGCACCTGCTTGCTAAAGATAGGGGTGAGCGGTCGTTGGGGGACAGGAGAGTTCACCAACGTGTGGTGCTTTGTAAATAGGACAAGCTTTATTCTCATTCCAGGAGCTTAGCCCCAAGTTCCATATTTCTGGGCTTCCATCAGAATCCCTTGCTACACAGCCAACTATTCTTTGTGCATTATCCTCAGTCGTGCAGAGTTTTTAAATGTCCGAGCTGAAAGGACCTGAGAGGTAAACTAACCCAAGACCCTAATTATGTAAATGAAGAAAAGCAGCCCAGAGATGTGCAGTAACTTACGCAGGGTCATACAGATGGTAAGTCATATAGATGGTAGAGGGTAATGGCCTGGAAACCCACTCCTGTCTCCTGGAACTATGTTCCTTTCAGTGGATCACTCCTCCTCTCCTCTACCTTAGCCCTTAAAGGGAGACTCAAAGGGGATTTCTCCATGAGCCCTTCAAATGGGTCCTTGGGGTTTTTAAAAGTTGCTCTTAAATGACTTAGACATCCAACAATAGGGGATTTACTAAATAGATTATATCAAACCTATATGCTGAACCACAGTTTATCCATAAAGTTCATACTCTAGGATATTCCACAGCATGTGAAGATGTTTATGACGTACTGTTTAAAAAGCAGGTTATAAAGGTGATTATATTATGACTTGTGAGTATTTATACATGTAAAAGGAAGGGTATGGAAGGTTATACACCAAACTATTAACAAGCACTGACTCTAGGTGTTGATACTGCTGGTGAACGTGTAGTTTGCTATGATTTCCGTATGTTCTTCAAAAGAACATGTTATTTTTGTAACTATGATGTAAAAGAGAGAAATAAATAGCTGGATAGCAAGTAAATATTTCTATAAGTAAATATTCTGAGCCTTTTCTGATCTTCTGTTCTTGGCTTTCTCCCTTTTTCCGTGACTCCACTTTTCCCCAGATTTTCATCTGAGACCCCTGATAACTGCCCTTAGTGTTTCCAAATAGAAATGCTCATACTGGTCTTCAGCTCACCCGCAGACTGCACCTCTGGTCTCCATTATGCTCACTTATGATTCCACTGTACTAGAACATTCCAATGAAAATAGTCTGGAACCAACTGAAACTACAAGTGAGAAAGAGGGCTGGAGATGAAGGTTGAGGAGTCATCTATCATCTACAATACTTACAGAGAACAGCAAAAGCCAAGAGGGCAGAAGCCACGGAATTCTTAGAGGGTCACGAGACTAGGACAGACCTTCAAGGCTGGAGTTTAGGGAGAGAGCCACCGTTTGGGGTCCGGATGAGGAAAAGCATCAGGGAACAAGGAGGAAAACCAGCCAAAAGCAACATCATGGAAACCAAGACGAAAAATCAACAGTATTGAAGGCTGCTTATTTACGTGTAAGAGCAGAATCAGGACAAGTAAAGAACAAGTTGAAGACAGTTAAAATGAGTGACGGCCAAGACATTATTTTGATCATTTAAGAAAATGGAAGAGTAATTCTGGGGAAAGAACGCGCTGAAAATTTTCCGTATGTTCTTTTAGAATCAGAAATGAGGAAAATCATCCTTAGCATACTACCTGGTCTCAGGGGAAAGATAAAATCCAGGAAAGAAATTTGTTGGTGATGGATGCTCATCAAAGAAGCCTTATGACAGAAAAACCAGCACACGTTAGGCTCAGAGAGACATCTGGAAACCATATGCTGGACCACGGAGATGCTAATACAAGACACTTCTTTGCAAAGAACAATCTCAGGGGTAAGAGACAACTGGCCCCGCTCCTGTCTCTTAGCCCCCAGGGAAGGGCTCCAAATTTTTGCAACTTACTAGCAAAACGGTACTGAGCCGTCACTGCTTATAGGGAACAATGACCTCCTCCCAGTCTATGGACCAGCAGAGGACACAGCAAGTCCTTTTCCTTTTTCTATTTGTGCCTTCCCCTCCCCTCCCCCACCTTTTTTCACCTTTTGTATCCTACCCTGACAATGAAAGAGTGGTTAATGATGGAAGACAGTCAAAGCATTTTTTTCCTATTAAGGTTGAGATGATTTTTTAAGAAACTAGAATTTAAAACAATTCAGGGATTTATTATTGCAAATAGAATTTTTTCTCATGTAATCATACTATAACTTGTGGCATGGAGGAGGGATGTGTCTTGAAGCCATGCATGCAAAGGTGACTCTGGCCGCTAAGTTCCCACAGAAAACGCCTGGAGCACAGGTGCATTAAAAGGCAGCCTTTCGGGCTTCCCTGGTGGCGCAGTGGTTGAGAGTCCGCCTGCCAATGCAGGGGACACAGGTTCGTGCCCCGCTCCGGGAAGATCCCACGTGCCGCGGAGAGGCTGGGCCCGTGAGCCGTGGCCGCTGAGCCTGCGCGTCCGGAGCCTGTGCTCCGCGACGTGTGAGGCCACAACAGTGAGAGGCCCGCGTACCGCAAAAAAAAAAAAAAAGGCAGCCTTTCTATTACAACCATGACAATGATCATGTTGACATTTGATGAGTGTCAGGTGTTGTTTGAAACACTTTGCATACATTGACTCATTTAATTCTCACACAACCTTACAAGGTGGGTGCTACTATTGTCTTCATTGATAAAAACCGAGGGGAGCAAGTTTTAACAGCACCTGCAGGGTCCCAGAGCCGGTGACAGAAGAGCCAGTTTTTCACATAGTCAAGCTTCAAACCATCACCCTATAAGCTGTCTCTCAACAACGGCAGTTTGTGTCCATTTTTCACCCCCAAGTAGATTGAAACTATGAATTCATTTTTATTCATGAATGAAAGTCTGGAAAAGCATTCCCAGAATATCAACCGGTTGTTAAATGGTCATGATCATTTAGCTATTGTGTCTTCAACTCTCTGTTTTCCTACTCACAGCCTGTGAAATAGACTTGTGATCCTCGTACCAGAAAAGATTCAATCTCTCTAGAATGACCCTTTTTTTTTTCATTCTGTAAGTATTTATCAGGTTCCTGTTATATGTCCGTCAGGCACTGGACCTGGTTCTGGGGGACAGTGATAAAATAACCTGACATGGGTCCTACCCTCAAAGAGCTATATTATCATGGTGATTCCCAAGTATTTTCAAACCTGGCCTCAGAGGAAAAAAATGATAACATTTGTACTGGAGTAAAGAGATGAGACCATGAACCAGCAGTTAATCCATTCTGCTACCCGGCTCTGCCGAGTGCCCTGGGGCTAAGGGATCAAATGGCCCACACATTTGATCCCTTCTAAACACATGGGTGTATCCCCGCCCATGAGAGGAACTTTGGAGGAGAGAATAGAAATAAATAGATATACTATTACATCCTGGGGACCAAAGTCCCATGCTAAGGAAATCACAAGGGACTATAGAACCACTTACAAGGGAAGCCTAATTCAAGTCTAGGGTAGGTCGAGGAATGACTCCCAGGGAAATAACAGGTAAGTTAAAAACCAATGAATGGGTTGGCCAGGTGAATAAAGAAGAAAGGGAAGAATGCTCCAGGAAAGCAAGAGAATGGGGAACAATCAGGCTGACTTTGAGTGACTGAACTCAGTTCGATGTGTGAGCTGACACGCGTCCTGGCGGGCAGGGGAGTGGAGAGGATGAGTTGACTGAGGAATCATGTGCCTGTTGCCTTGGAAATACGAGGCTAAGCTGGGAACGTTCGCATTTTGAGACCATGGACCACACTGGAAGCTTAATCAGTTATATCAAGGATGTCAAACCAAGTGGCTGGTTTTTGTTGCAAAGGGTTGGCTTGCGTTTGTTAATGTCGTCAGGGGAGCAATTCACAGAGGACACGTCCAAAGGGGAAACGCGTGCCTTTTCCTTTGCCAGCTCTCTTCTCGTTTCAAAAATGGCAGCCTCCCGCAGGGACTAATGCATTTGTTCAATGTTTCTCATGCCCATGTGTAGAGCCAAAATAGACATTAAACCTGACAAAGAAACTGAAGTCATCATCCTGTTAGTGATCAAGTGGAAAACAGAGCTCAGCCTTTCAGCTCACTGTCTGGTGCTTTGGTTGTTATCCCAAGCATCCCCTCTGCTTTCTCATTCCTCTCCCTAGAGAGTTAGCCGCACGTCATCCCCACTGACAGAAAAGCTGCCAAGTTGAATCCAGTGCTGTGGAGTCTGAGAATTCATCAGGGAAGTTGCAGCCCTGGCTTCTGCAATGACTGGTATTATTCAAACAGTATTTGCTCGTCAAGTTGGAAGATAAAGCATCCAGTGCCTTTAGCAGAGAGGAAGGGGATTTCTAATAGGCTTATAGTTGAGAAGGGACTAGAGTATTCCAGACATTTTCTATCAGCCTGGTTATGCTTGGGGAGGGAAAAGAGATGAGTCACTTTAGAAGCTCTGTTCACGTGATTCATTCAACACAGGAGTAGAAAATAGATGTTTCATCAGATCAGATGGGAACTAAGTCCTGGCATAGGCAGAAGTATGACCTGGAGGTCCCTTTTGGACCCTTCAGCTCAAGTATTCCTTAATGTCCACCTGAACACCTGTCAACTTGAGTGATGTCCTCCCTGAAGGACAAGGTATCTATCTAGAGTCATGGCTCCTCGCCATATGGCTTAGCCTGATTAACTCCTGGACCTGAGGTTATCACATCCCTCAGTAATGATCTTGGCTGATTTGCCTTTGAGAAACAAACATTTACATGGTGGTATCAATTCCTTTCCAAAGAAGAGAATGCCTTAGGAATGTCAGGCAATGAATGACGCTTTGGCCTTTTGGACATTTGATTTAATTTATTCCTGGGACTTATTCTCTAGGGAAGCAATCCAAAATTTAATACAAATTGTGCAAGTTTTGCTTTACTATCTATTTTCCACAGAGAGGGCTGCTTTTTAGTTCTGATATCCATTTAGTGATGCTGTTACAAAAATCCCCACATAGATTCATAATCAAATGCAAATAAGCCCAAGAAATGTTGATTTTGCTCTTGAATTACAGCATTCTCTATGCAAACAGTAGCTTTTAAACTTGCACAGAGCTTTCTCTGCTTGATGCCAGCACCAGACAAAATATCTTAATGTGGCTTTGGCTTCAACAGTTTATTGCTTTTCATCTTTTTCTTTACACAGAGGATCAATGTCAGTCCGCAGATCTTTCCAATACGCTATGTGTGTTTTTTTGATTGGTTTTTGAAGGGCAATACACTTCAAGACATGGTCCATCTCGCTGACTTGGGTAATGACAATATTTACAAAGATAACCCCCTAACTAAGAATTTCAAAGCCAGCTGAAAAAGGACTTTGGGTGATACCCCCTTTTCAATGGCTTCTCATCACTAATCAAACTTGAAATAGTCTGGTGATGTGAATTAATCTTATAAAACTAGCTTGTAAAATACATTATTCATATATAATATATGAAATAAATGTCAATCGTTTCTAAAAGATTATTCCTGTAATCAATTTGGAGAAATGGACCCACTCTTATCTCTCTCAAAGTTTCAGGTAAAACCTTTGTAGAACTGAAGCTGCCATTATAATCCCCTAGAAAAGAAATAGAAAATTTTAAATAAATGACAGCTTGCTCCTGAACCTGTGGTTACATTGGTATTTGTATCATATATTTAGTAAATACAACAACCACTCCTATTCACCTATAAAATATAAATCAGCTAAAACGTGCTTCTTCAGTTGTCTATCTCCCCTCAATGTATTAAAGCACAATGATTAAGTCCTAGGTACATGATGAGTTCTTAGTCTGTGAATGGCTTTAGAGACAACTAGGACATGTTCTTTGTCAATAAGAAGTTTAAACTCTTATTGGGGAAAATGGGGGAAGCTGAGGAAAGCTTATAGAGAACTTCTCTGTACTATCTTTGCAACTTTTCTGTAAGCCTGAACTTCTTTCAAAATAAAAAGGTTATTAAAAAATCATACTGGGGAAAAGGAGCCCTCCTGCACTACTGGTGGGAATGCAAATTGGTGCAGCCACTATGGAGAATGGTATGGAGGTTTCTTAAAAAAACTAAAACTAGGGCTTCCCTGGTGGCGCAGTGGTTGAGAGTCTGCCTGCCGATGCAGGGGACACGGGTTCGTGCCCAGGTCCGGGAAGATCCCACATGCCGCGGAGCGGCCGGGCCCGTGAGCCATGGCCGCTGAGCCTGCGCGTCTGGAGCCTGCGCGTCCGGAGCCCATGCTCCGCAACGGGAGAGGCCAGAACAGTGAGAGGCCTGCGTACCACAAAAAAACAAAACAAAACAAAAACTAAAACTAGAGCTACCATATGATCCTACAATCCCACTCCTGAACATGTATCTGGAGAAAACCATAATTTGAAAAGGTACATGCACCCCAGTGTTCACTGAAGCACTATTTACAATAGCCAGGACATGGAAGCAACCTAAATGTCCATCGACAGATGAATGGATAAAGAAGATGTGGTATATTTATACAATGGAATATTACTCAGCCATAAAAAAAGAATGAAATAATGCCATTTGCAGCAACATGGATGGACCTAGAGATTATCATACTAAGTGAAGTAAGTCAGACAGAGAAAGACAAATATCATATGATATCATTTATACGTGGAATCTAAAAAACAATGGTACAAATGAACTTATATAAAAAACAGAAAGAGACCCACAGACATAGTAAACAAACTTATGGTTACCAAAGGGGAAAGAGGGGGAGGGATAAATTGGGAGTTTGGGATTAATATATACACACTACTATATATACAATGGATAAACAACAAGGACCTACTGTATAGCACAGAGAACTATACTCAGTATTTTGTAATAACCCATAAGGGAAAAGAATTTGAAAAAAATATATGTATGTATAACAAAATCACTTTGCAGTACACAACACTGTAAATCAACTATACTTCAATAAAAATGTTTTAAAAATTGTATTCAGGAAATAATATATGTTCGTATGCAATTATAAAAAGACAGGACATAAAGACAGCTGAGGAAGGTTAACAGAAGGTGGTTATACTTAATTGTTAAATCAATTATGTTCATAGTAGGTCCTGGAGTAGCTCAAGGCAGTCCAGCCACACGGTAGATTTTTATTTTAGAATAATAATTTTTTTATTTTGGAGTAATTTCACATTTACAGAAAAGTTTCAAAACTTCACCACATGAGGCCACCTATTTTCAATCCATTATAACTTTTTAAGTGAAACTCTGACAGTAGGCTGATTTTACAAATACCACGAGTTAGCACAGAAATTCTACAGAAAGTCCCACCTTCTAAAAAGGTGGCTCCGCTTTATTCTACCTGAACACAGAAACAAACTAGCCAAAAGTAGCCAAGCTGAAGTTTTCAATACACAGACCTTTTCTGAAATAAGCCCCAATGAACAACCAAAAGCCTTGGAAAATGCCACAGTCTGGAATAGGAGTCATAAAATCTTACTTCCGAGAGGTGGACAAATATCAAAAGGTCAAAAAGAAATCAATTTCCTAGAAAACAACAGATGTGACACTTAAACCAAAAGTTTTCAACTACAGTTCCCAGCGCGGTTATCTCAGCTACACAACCCTCTGAATCTGTTTCAGAGGAAACGGAAGGAAGTAGGGCTCTCGTGGATAATGACGATTTCAGGCGTCACTCCCTCTGAATCACGAGACGGTCTAAACCGGAGGCCACGCACAGTGGGTGGTAGGCTGTTCACACAGGTCCGAGGCATATTAACGGGTTTCATCTTGAGGCAAACGTGCCCAGGAATCAAAGAGCCATGAGTGCTTTTAGACTATAGTATAGATGTGAGAAATAGGATAAAAGTAAAAATGGGCAAACTCTAAAACTATGAGCATGTTTCTGAGCTAACATAACAGTTAGTGAACAACACTTATCAAGGGTGGATGGGGGGATGTGAGCTGCTTCGCTGCTCTGAAACCGTCCAGTAGGTAGTGACATTCAGTGACTCAGTGACTCAAATCTTTTATTTTCCAAACTGTGTTAATCAATCTCTTCCTACCAATCAAATCTTGCCGCGGTGAAACGCCTAAAAGCTCTATGAGAGCACATGCTGAAAAGGCGCGACCTGTGAAAATGCCTGTGATTTTGTGACTCTTTTCATAATAACGAACGGTGGTTACTGATCTTTCCTCTATATTGTTACATTCCAAAGACAGGATCCTCCCGGTGATGCATTTGAGTTAATACAATAATGAAGAAAGCTATAATGAGGTCCTACTGTACTTCCAAGACATTTCATTATCCGTCAGAATAAACTGGAGTAGAGGAAAAAGAAGGAGATCAGAGAATCGGGGTAGAAAGCAATGAGCCTTAGATGCCACTGAGGATCAAAGGTAGGGAAGCGACTAGACTGCAGGTCACAGGTGAGTCCTCCGATCTCACAGCATCCATACTCGTAATTTATGTAGAAATTACCACAGAAATAAAGTCAATTTTCTAGACGCTTAGACATCCTCCAATTCCATCTTATTAGACAACACTTTTATGATCACCAAGAGAAAATTAAAAGAAAATCAAATTACCCCTTGCCATCTAATTGGTTCGTATGCGCTGCTGGGGACTCTGGCACAGATCTTTCATACGTGAAAAAGCTACGGGATAGTCTTCTGATCTGTCTGTCTTGAAAACATATAGATCCATTCTTCATTGCCCACGGTTACTGAGTTTCTTATTATTTCCCAAAGTGAGGGAAAGGCTTTGCAAATCACTCCAGAGTTATTAAAGTCATTTCTCCCGAATGTCCATTTGATGAACAGACCTCAGTACTGAATGGCGCAGTTCTGCACTCCCTGAGGCATTTTTGTATTTGGGTATTACCCAAGTCTTGCCATTTTAAACTATGTGCATTGTAGGGCAGGCGCTAGAACGACCCTACCTCTTATGCTGGGAAACACAACAACGCTGCTGCTTAACCAGGTAAGTGTCCTGCTGCCTTTAGGTCACACCCTAGGACAATACACTGCACACTAGGACAATAAATAGCAAAAACGACAGATATATTTCTCAGTCCTTTCCATGGGATGATTTGATGGCTCTGTTGAACAAAGAAACTATAAACGTGGATGGAAATGTTAATGTTTTGAACTTGTTATGGGAGTTAACCTGTCTAAAATAAATCAAACAATTTTCAATTTTCAATAGGGAGACTTAAGACCAGTGGAACTGGTGATACGTGATCACAGCCTAATTCAGTTGTTGGGTGGAAAAGATTAAGAGTCATTTGTCAGTTAGCTCTCTGCTCTACGGTCTAATTTCCCAAATTCTATATCTATATTATTCAGTATATCATCAATTAGAATCAAATATCTCCACCCTGATTTGCAGAAAACTAATTGAAAATTTAGGTCAGTTTGAATATTTATCGGTTGTGAGGAAGGAATTACAAAAAAAAAGGTCTCTCAATGCAAAAGTCAAACCTGCTCTTTGAAACATTAAAAGTAGAAAGAACAGATTAATGAGAAAAAATATAGATCCGTGTATATTACATTTTTAACATCTTGTTGTATATTCTTTCATACCTTTACCATATATACTTGTGTGTTTGGATAAGATCATATTGAACATATTTTGTAACGTTCTTTTTAAAATAATGATATATTGTATATAAAATAGTTAAACAACAAGGACATACTGTATAGCACAGGGAACTATATTCAGTATCTTGTAGTAACCTATAATGGAAAAGAATCTGAAAAAGAATGTGTGTGTGTATGTATATATATATGTGTGTGTATATATATATATATATATATATATATATATATATATAACTTTGCTGTACACCTGGAACTAACACAACATTGTAAATCAACTACACTTCAATAAAAATATAATACATTTTAAGCATCTTTCTATGTAAATAGATTTGATAGATAGATGATAGAGAGTTACAACATCATTTTTGTTGGCTAAATAGTATTATATTCTATTGGTAACTTTTCTAACCAATTTCCTGTTGTCAACTGGTTGAAATGTATTCTTTATGGGTTTGATGTTCATGAGTTTGCGGTTTCACTGGGCCTTGCAATAAACATATTTGGAGTTTACATCTGTATGCATGTTCCAAATTATTCCTTTAGGATATGATTTTAGAAATAGAAAATCTGTGTCCAAAGAGATGTTCTTTTCAATATTTTTAATAGAGGTTTCAATATTGTCCCTCAAAGAGCCTCCACCAATTTACACATCTATCATCAGGAAATGAGCTAGAAAAAACTAGTTATATCTTGCTTTAACATTCAAATACATTAATAATCTTAATAAAAGATTCACCTTGTTTATAATGAGGTATACTATAGACTGATTACCAGATTCCTGAGAGAAATAATTTAAAGAAGTCAGGGTACCTCCTCTGTTTTTTTTGTCTTCTTCCCCAATACATATGCTATAGTAAGATGAAGTTTATTAGTCAAGTTTCCCAGAGCCAGAGTTCATGCAAAGAGCACCGATCCTTTCCAGTTCTTTATAGAAACTCTGACAAAGTTGACTACAAAATTTCAAATTCCAAAAGTCCTTGAATTTTGAATAATGAAAAAATATACCCAGACTAAAATGGAGGAAAGTCAAGTCATTCTAAAATTAAGCAGTAGAGGAAAAGAAGGTGGTGTGGCTACTTCCTTGGGGCCCTATTTAGTTACTTTCACACTTTAAATGAACCATCTCTTTTTACTAAGTACATGGTTGAAATAGCATAACTTCTCACTTCAGTTTAGAAACAGAACATTCTCTCACAGTGGGTTTATATTATATAACAGGTTTGAGACAGAAAATAAAATTGATGTGAAGCCATTAAAACAAACAGTTAAAATGGCAGCAGATGGCAGCAGCCATGAAGGGAGGGGCCATTCCTACAAAGAAAGGAAAAAGCCCTGAGGACAACTTCAGCTTATTTTGGTCCACATTTCAGAGTAAGGAGATGTGCATATTCCACAGCGATGATAACAACTAGGCCTCATCAGCGAGTACTCTGCCCAGAATCTACTTCCTGTTCTTAGGTGTAAACACAAAGAAGAAAAGGAAAAGGTGTTTATCTTTTATAAAGACAGAGTTTCATTCATGTATTTATTTACACGATAAGCACTTATCAAACATTTTTATGTCACCAGGGCACACTGAGATCCTGAGAAGACAATCACAGCTCAGTGTCTAGAAAAAGCTAGATTTTAAAATCAAGGAGACCTAAGTCCAAACTTGGTTTTCCCACTTACCCACCGTAATACTCGCATAGGTTAACTTCTCTCATTTCAGCTTTCTCTTCCGCAAAATAAACATGATAATAATAATGCTCCCTTGTAGGATTACTGTATTATAGATAATTCATCCGACAACACAGGGTAGGATGGTGAGTGGTAAGACGTAATGAGATGCTGTATCAGAGTGACAACCACTTGCCCAATTTCAGTCATCAGTGGGCACAGATGAAGGATAAGAGAATGTGGAGAAAAGGACACTTCAGAAAATCAAAGTGGGCTTTTGTTCTTTTAACACTGCATAAATAAATCAGAATATGCTAAATTTAAGAAGTGAATATACTTAGACTAGGTTTTCTATTTTTAATAATGCCATTGTTCATTTTAGTGCATTATTTTAGTGATGTGCCCTTTACAAGAAGCTGAGAGTCCCATTTCCATGGGAACACGGTTTAAAAATTTGAAGACATTGTCTTTCTCATAGTGTATTCATTTAGGAATCATTTAGAATGGCATTATTGTAAAAACATTTTATTAATTGCTTAATCGTTCATTATGTTCTCCTAAATACTGTACGGAGAGGATTACTATGGTGACATACCTTGATCTTCCTCTCAAAGAGTTTCCAATAAAATTCGCCAAACACATTAAAAAACCTTCACCTGTAAGTCACACTGCTTCCCTCTTCTTAGCTTCTCAACACCCAGGAGAAAGACAAGATTTAGGTGTATTTTCCTTATGCTGCACGAGTATTGAGCTGAGCCACAGAGTTTAAAGAACAGCTCAAACAAACATGAGCAAGATTACTTCAGGATGGTGTTTTGAAAATGTTCTGCCATCCAGATGGGGTAATGCATACGACAGTGTTTCTGGAAAGACCGTAGAAGTGCCAAGTCTTTGGTTCCCCAGATCACGAGCATTCTCTGCCGTGATATGATTGGGCACACTGATTCTATAAGCACCCATCTCCAGATGGGTCCTCTGCCCAGGGAATATTTTCCTGCACCTGAGTTAAACGGAGAACTGTCTCACTAAAAAATGGATGAAGCAAATCATCTATCTTCAGCCGTCACTCACAACTTTGTTCATGAATGAATTTGTGGCAATGAATTTATTTTTTTCTTGCTACCAAGAATAAACATTGTTTATTGAGATTTTTTTCTCCGTTTAGCTTGGAGATCAAACCAGGGGCAGGGGTAAAATAATCACGATCTCTTATGCTGCCACTAGGAGAGGTATCACATTAAGTCTTGAAAAATCTCTAATTCTTTAAGGTAAGGTAACTCATTAGTTTGCCTGTCTAGTGACCTGACAATGCCCTGTGGAACCACAGAGAAGACAAGGATCCTGGGTCATAGAAAAGACCGTGGCCTCAGCTACACGGTACCATGAATATTATAAAAATTAAAACGTGGCTATAATCATATATCTCACTCTTCATACTTGGGTCTGGAAAGAAAAAACTGAGTTCTTTGATGCTAATGTAACCAGTAGTTACTCTCATAACAATTTAGATGTCTTCACAGGGCTCCCCCCTCGGGGGGACTTTTCTCTAGATTATTTTGTCTGCATGTGGAGGGTTCATACACACCCTCCTGCCAAAGTTAGTGACCTGGAGAAGCAGTTGTAGTCCCTGGCGGGATATCGCAAGACAAACATGAAGCCGTTGATAAAAGACAGGCAAGACATAACCTCAGGGTGTTTCACAGTAGATTGGTGTCTGCGGTGAAATAAAATTGTCTTAAGAGCAAATGAAATAAAAGAAGTTAAATAGATTAAAAATAAAGTCATGCAGTAACATAATAGATGGGTTTTCAGAACTTGACAAAGTTAAGATGGTAAGAGAAAGAAGAGGAACCACTCCCAAGCTGGAGATTGTGAGGGTAAAGAGAAGCTCCCCTGTGGTACCACCTCCCTCCCTATTTCCAGCCTCTCCATCCCGGGCTCTGGCTCTGCCGCTTCTGGGTGCCCCATCCTCCTTATTAAGCCCTCTCTGCTTGTTCTTTCAAAGTGATGCCAAATGCTCAACTCTTGGTTTTATATATAAATATAGGAAAGAATGAATTATAACGGTGTGATGAAGCACCGCTTCAAAGTACCATGTCACTCCTTTCAGAGGAAGAATACGGATATAAAACAGAATCACTTGAAAATCTATCCACACAAAAACCTGCATGTGGATATATAGCAACTCCATTCATAACGGCCAAAACCTGAGAGCAACTAAGACGTCCTTCAGGAGGCGAGTGGATAAACTGTGGTACATCCAGACAATGGAACATTATTCGGTGCTAAAAATAAATGAGCTACCAAGCCATGAAAAGACATGGAGGGACCTTAAATGCGTATCATTAAGTGAGAGAAGTCAATCTGAAAAGGCTACATGCTATTTGATTCCGACTATGTGACATTCTGGAAAAGACAAAACTAAGGAGACAGTGAAAAGATCAGTGGTTGCCAGCGGCTGGGGAAGAAGGGATGAATAAACAGAGCACAGAGGAGTTTTAGGGCAGTGAAAGTACTCTGTGCTGACCGTAATGATTGATACGTGTCATTATCCGTTTGTCCAAACCCACAGAAGGCACAACACCAGGCGTGAACCCTAATGTAAACTATGGACTTTGGGTGATTATGACGTATCCATGTGGGTTCAGTTGTGACAAATGTCCCACTGTGGTGGGGAATGTTAACGGTCGGCGGGGAGGCCATGCGTGTGTGGAGGCAGGGCGGGTATGGGAAATCTCTGCACCTTCATCTCGATTTTGCTGTAAAACAGAAGCTTCTCTAAAAATATAAATTCTTAATAAAAACTTAAAAAAATTGTAAACAGGGGGAGATGGAAGAGGAGAGGGAAAAGAAAGAGAAAGAAAAGATGAAAAAAATTAAAAGCACTATTAGCCCTTCTTAGCTAGAATTGCCTACTTAGGTGCGCCAAACTTTAATTTTTTAAAATTGACTAACCGTAAGCCTTTCTGAGAAAGTCATTGGAACAAATGTCAAAAATAAAGACATTTCAAGAAACACTACTGATTGCATGTATAACAGTTTTTCTAAGGATCATCTTCTTGGAAGGAAACACTCTCAAATGGTCTTTTGAGTTTCTGTCACAGATTCTGAGATCCTCACAAACTATCTGCTGTCTTGTGAAGGCGTCCTTTGAAATTTTCCATTGAAACATGAATTTGTAAATAAACAGGTTCTTAAACCCAAAGGAGCCGCGCAATTCTTGAATTACAGAATCCATCAGCGGCACGGTTTGACAACTAAAATAAACAAGTCCTTAGATCTAGCCATCTTCCCTCCTAATGTCACTGCGGAGACACAAGTTTGCTTGGAAGGGTTTATCTCTTTGCTTCATAGCCGCCTACCACATACCAGGCCCCGTCACTTATTCCAGTTTATTCTGTCCCTAGGACGACTGTGCCAGGCCAAGATGTGAGAAGACTTGCTTAGAGCCTAACAACTTAATCAGGTTTAGAGAAGAGGTCTCCCAACAAAAAAGGGCTAGACGGGTGGAGCCAGGATTTGAATCCCTTGAACCACTACATATCCTGCCTGAACATAGGTGTGGGAAGAGGAAAACACAATCAATAGTGAACATTTAAATACACGCGGTTGATCTCTACACTCTCTCCTTATCTCCTCTCCTCTGACTTTTCAAAAATAAATTGTATTTATTTATTTCTGGCTGCGTTGGGTCTTTGTTGCTGTGCGCGGGCTCTCTCTAGTTGCAGCGAGCGGGGGCTACTCTTTGTCGCGGTGCCTGGGCTTCTCATTGCGGTGGCTTCTCTTGTTGCGGAGCACGGGCTCTAGGCGCGCGAGCTTCCATACTCGTGGCACGCGGGCTCAGTAGCTGCGGCTCACGGGCTCTAGAGCGCAGGCTCAGGAGTCGTGGCCCTCGGGGGGACTTTTCTCTAGATTATTTTGTCTGCATGTGGAGGGTTCATACACACCCTCCTGCCAAAGTTAGTGACCTGGAGAAGCAGTTGTAGTCCCTGGCGGGATATCGCAAGACAAACATGAAGCCGTTGATAAAAGACAGGCAAGACATAACCTCAGGGTGTTTCACAGTAGATTGGTGTCTGCGGTGAAATAAAATTGTCTTAAGAGCAAATGAAATAAAAGAAGTTAAATAGATTAAAAATAAAGTCATGCAGTAACATAATAGATGGGTTTTCAGAACTTGACAAAGTTAAGATGGTAAGAGAAAGAAGAGGAACCACTCCCAAGCTGGAGATTGTGAGGGTAAAGAGAAGCTCCCCTGTGGTACCACCTCCCTCCCTATTTCCAGCCTCTCCATCCCGGGCTCTGGCTCTGCCGCTTCTGGGTGCCCCATCCTCCTTATTAAGCCCTCTCTGCTTGTTCTTTCAAAGTGATGCCAAATGCTCAACTCTTGGTTTTATATATAAATATAGGAAAGAATGAATTATAACGGTGTGATGAAGCACCGCTTCAAAGTACCATGTCACTCCTTTCAGAGGAAGAATACGGATATAAAACAGAATCACTTGAAAACCTATCCACACAAAAACCTGCATGTGGATATACAGCAACTCCATTCATAACGGCCAAAACCTGAGAGCAACTAAGACGTCCCTCAGGAGGCGAGTGGATAAACTGTGGTACATCCAGACAATGGAACATTATTCAGTGCTAAAAATAAATGAGCTACCAAGCCATGAAAAGACATGGAGGGACCTTAAATGCGTATCATTAAGTGAGAGAAGTCAATCTGAAAAGGCTACATGCTATTTGATTCCGACTATGTGACATTCTGGAAAAGACAAAACTAAGGAGACAGTGAAAAGATCAGTGGTTGCCAGCGGCTGGGGAAGAAGGGATGAATAAACAGAGCACAGAGGAGTTTTAGGGCAGTGAAAGTACTCTGTGCTGACCGTAATGATTGATACGTGTCATTATCCGTTTGTCCAAACCCACAGAAGGCACAACACCAGGCGTGAACCCTAATGTAAACTATGGACTTTGGGTGATTATGACGTATCCATGTGGGTTCAGTTGTGACAAATGTCCCACTGTGGTGGGGAATGTTAACGGTCGGCGGGGAGGCCATGCGTGTGTGGAGGCAGGGCGGGTATGGGAAATCTCTGCACCTTCATCTCGATTTTGCTGTAAAACAGAAGCTTCTCTAAAAATATAAATTCTTAATAAAAACTTAAAAAAATTGTAAACAGGGGGAGATGGAAGAGGAGAGGGAAAAGAAAGAGAAAGAAAAGATGAAAAAAATTAAAAGCACTATTAGCCCTTCTTAGCTAGAATTGCCTACTTAGGTGCGCCAAACTTTAATTTTTTAAAATTGACTAACCGTAAGCCTTTCTGAGAAAGTCATTGGAACAAATGTCAAAAATAAAGACATTTCAAGAAACACTACTGATTGCATGTATAACAGTTTTTCTAAGGATCATCTTCTTGGAAGGAAACACTCTCAAATGGTCTTTTGAGTTTCTGTCACAGATTCTGAGATCCTCACAAACTATCTGCTGTCTTGTGAAGGCGTCCTTTGAAATTTTCCATTGAAACATGAATTTGTAAATAAACAGGTTCTTAAACCCAAAGGAGCCGCGCAATTCTTGAATTACAGAATCCATCAGCGGCACGGTTTGACAACTAAAATAAACAAGTCCTTAGATCTAGCCATCTTCCCTCCTAATGTCACTGCGGAGACACAAGTTTGCTTGGAAGGGTTTATCTCTTTGCTTCATAGCCGCCTACCACATACCAGGCCCCGTCACTTATTCCAGTTTATTCTGTCCCTAGGACGACTGTGCCAGGCCAAGATGTGAGAAGACTTGCTTAGAGCCTAACAACTTAATCAGGTTTAGAGAAGAGGTCTCCCAACAAAAAAGGGCTAGACGGGTGGAGCCAGGATTTGAATCCCTTGAACCACTACATATCCTGCCTGAACATAGGTGTGGGAAGAGGAAAACACAATCAATAGTGAACATTTAAATACACGCGGTTGATCTCTACACTCTCTCCTTATCTCCTCTCCTCTGACTTTTCAAAAATAAATTGTATTTATTTATTTCTGGCTGTGTTGGGTCTTTGTTGCTGTGCGCGGGCTCTCTCTAGTTGCAGCGAGCGGGGGCTACTCTTTGTCGCGGTGCCTGGGCTTCTCATTGCGGTGGCTTCTCTTGTTGCGGAGCACGGGCTCTAGGCGCGCGAGCTTCCATACTCGTGGCACGCGGGCTCAGTAGCTGCGGCTCACGGGCTCTAGAGCGCAGGCTCAGGAGTCGTGGCACACGGGCTTAGCTGCTCTGTGGCATGTGGGATCTTCCCGGATCAGGGCTCGAACCCGTGTCCCCTGCATCGGCAGGAGGATTCTTAACCACCGCGCCACCAGGGAAGCCCCT
The DNA here is from genome assembly GCF_002837175.3 of Physeter macrocephalus. Taxonomy (NCBI): domain Eukaryota; kingdom Metazoa; phylum Chordata; class Mammalia; order Artiodactyla; family Physeteridae; genus Physeter; species Physeter macrocephalus. Next base: position 72,475,870 of record NC_041226.1, read on the forward strand.
TCTCTGACTTTTTTTTTGACTGACATAGATAAAATGCCAAAAGCAACTTTTAGTTAATTTTTTAAATGAAGCATTTCTTTCTACCAGTTTAACAACTCTATAACATTTAGTGTGATCATAATTATGTATAGATTGAGCAGAGCCAAGCATAATCTCAACAGTGTGTGTAAAAAATCTGGAAGTCCTAGGGAAGAGTCCCCTGCAGCAATGCAGTGGGGTCAGGAAAGAGTGGGGCTGTCACATTCAATGGAAAGACAAGCTCTTTGTAAACATTTTGTGGGGATCTCTGGGCTGGAAAGTGCTGTGTTCCAGTACAAGTGGTCGGAGCTGTGTGCCCTTCCTAATGCCTCCTTCTCTGAGCATGAGCGTTATGCCCATAAAGTGGGGATCACAGGGTCATAGGGCTGTTCAGAGAACAAAATGAGATCTCATATTCAAATGCACTTTGAAAACCAGAATATGCCATAGAAATATAAAACGCTGCTCTAAGTATTCAGTTGGCTTCATACAACGTCGTCAGCATTCTGACCAACACAGGTAATAACAACCAGACCTAACAGAGGAGCTAGAAATGTAGCGTATCCTTCCAATGACGTTGTCCTTTGAGACTAGAAATTCTGATCAGAAGTTGTCAATATGGTTACATTGCCTATTCTAGGTATTAAACTCTCAGTAAACCATGAATTAGGGAGAAAATGTATCAACACAAAGTCTGTAATTTATACAAAAAATAGATAACTCCTAATCACTGAAAATGTGGTGATGCTTTAAACAAAAATAGTCGACTGTAAAAAAATTCAGGAGCTTTCAGATTCTTTAATATGCTAATATGCCTTGTGAATCAGAGAGAGAGAGAGAGAGAATAAGACGGAGGAGGAGAAGGAGGGGGAGGGGGAGGAATAAGAGGGGAGAAAGGGAGGGAGGGAGTCAAGACAAGAGAGACAGATATGGTTTGCAGGATTTCCCAAACATAACATCATGGTCCCTCAGAGAAGCATGTCCCTTCGTTAACAATGAACGTTCTACTGGAGAGTTACAGCTAAGTAGGTAAGTATGAAAAGTAGCCAAGAAGTCATGAAGCTGTTGTCCGTATTGTATACATCATGGCAAATGCGTTGATTTGGACCCCAGGTCAACTAAAGCAAACAAAAATGAGAAGTGCAGAGGGACTGATCATCAAAAATAAATTTATAATTAAGTAAAACAAGAGCTACAGTCTTCACCTCTTTTCTCAGTCCATGAGCTGATAATTTGAATTTTAAAAAGACATAAAATGGCTGTTGATGATACCAAAATATGTCCCCCATTTGCTCTTGTATGATTATTTATTTTATAGGTTAACAATGTTAACATATCAAACAGTTAAAAAGCACAGTGAATAAAATATCGCAATCTCCGTGCTTCAGAAAAAATTGTAATTGCCATGATTCTCTGTAGCAAAAGAATGGAAAAAAGGAATCAGAATTAAGAAAAGTCATCGTGTGTAAAATATGGTGGAAATCCGGATCCATTCAAATGAAGTTTTTTTCTGCTAAAACTCATAATGAGGAATACAAGCAAAATATGGACTCTGTTTATATTTCCAACTACTTTTATTCACCAAATATTTATTCATTCCCTACTTTGTGCTGAACAGTAAAGATCTCTTCCTTGGTATCACCATAAGAATATTTTTTTAATACATTAACTTAGGTCATATCATTTACATGACCAATAATTTCAAACACTTAGATTCCAGAAGATTCATCATGGAGGAATAAGTTTAAAGAACAGTTACCTTTAAGACTAGCAATAAAAATATGTACTACCAATTACATTGATTGGTCTTCTCTGTCACTGTTCTTATGCACAGAAGCCCTTTAAAATAAATTATTTTGAAAGGAATTTGTGATAGGCTGTTTCTAAGTGTTTTGTCCCTGGATATGATATGCAGACTGATTACCACAGATTTCTATGCTTACGTCAATCATGGATACAATATATGTCCAGATGTAAACCTCCTGTGGGGTCAGGACCTGGAGGACGGTGTGATGAGAACACCACCACCTACTTCTGTGCTGTTTTCCAAAGAAACCGAATCAGCATTCTTAGTAAAATTAAAAGCCCAATGCATACTGTTACCTGAATGTAAACAAATTTGACTAAGAAGCACAATTTTTATTTCCTCCCCAATAGACTCTGAAAATAGTCTTAGTTCAAGTTTATTTTTCCAACTTCAATAGCAATCTCAGCAAGCAATGTGCTATCTTTTCAAAAAAAACTCACCAAAACGAATGGAAATAGTCTCTCAAATTTGCTACCTCATTAGTCCTCAAACCTGAGCTGTTGGAACGTAGAACTATTAGTCCCTAATTCCAAAGCTCCCTTTGGAAGAGAGTTACATGGATTTTGGCATAAATGATATGTTTCCTAATAAAAGAAAATGAAATCCATTATTGTCATGAATAACAACTAGCACTTGAGTGACCAATATAAGTCAAAGCATCATTTTAAGTATTTTAAGTGAATTAGTTAATTTAATCATGAAAATTACCCTGTGAGGTAATTCAATTTTAATCTATATAGTTTTCATTTCACAGTTGAGAAAACTGAAGTTTAGGAAGGTAAAGAAAACTCTCTGTTCTCTCCACATCATAATGTTTATGACTATTTCTAAAATGTAGAAATTTCAACTAACCTGCTATTGGAATAATATGAAAAGGTTTTGACATTTTAAACATAATGAAAAATATACATTTTAAAATTAACAAATTGAAAGGTCCACCTACAAGAAACAGGGAGCAATGTGAGGAAACTGAGGTTAGTTAATTGCTTACAGATTATTTTGCTAGGAGTTTCATTGTTGGACCAAAATCTATACAGATCCATAGGCCTAAATATAGCATGACCTGTAATGCACAGGTTTTGAAACCAGATAACATAGTTAATAATACTTTCAAATACCGTAGCTCTTTTAAAATGTGGTACATCTGAATCAATTGTGGAATTTACAGAACTTCAGACTCCCAGGTGACATTCCAGATTTGCTCAATGGAAATCTGCAAGTATGGGGCTTGAACATGTACATTTCACAAATACCCACAGTGAGTTTTATGCTCAAAGTGAAGGAAATATATCATTGTAATTTACCACATCTAAAATGCTTCCTTACGTACAAATCCACTGCAAATGCAAGATGCTAAGAAAATAACGCTGTTTTGACTCAGCAAAGACATCTTGCAAGGCATCATAACATATGCTTAGCTTTGCGATGAGCTCACCTAACACAGTGAAGACAATTTTAAGAATACGGTTAGTAGGTCAAACCCTCTCCTCATATCCTAATACTTCTCAGGTCTTCATCTTGAGGCCAGGTGAATTAGAGGCCACCCCAACGTTCCTCAGAAGAGGACATCGGTACCTCTTGCCCTACCACCCAGTAGGGTTTATGAATAATTTCTGCGGCTCTATAAACCTGAAGAGTCTGGTTCTGCAGACCCTCCTTCTAGGCATGACCACAACCTCCCACGTGCCTAATCACCGGCCCTCCTCTACTGGTCAAGACTTTCTGGAACCGGGTTCCATTCCCTGGAGTCTTTCATGCCCTCCTTGCGCACGTCTTCCCTGATTCCTATGAGAGATAAACATCCCACTTTCCCCTGATGGTCCTGCATCTCCCTTGGAGAGGTTACAAGTTGCTTAAATTCTCATTAGTAGCAAGTGATGGAGCAGGTATTCAAATTCAGGTCAGCGATTCTAAAGGTCATACTCTTTCTACTTCATAGCATACTGATTAAATGTTTCTCTCAAGAATGAGATGTTTTAAGCAAGCCCGTGGCAGCTGCTGAAACCCAGGACATTCATAATTAAGTTTTCTCTGTGTTGTACTTTGACGGCAGATATGCTCTTTTGTTTGTTCACCTAAGAACTGAAACACTTTAAATGCCAGAGCTGGGAGAGGCAGAACTGTCCTTCTGTTGTAAGAGGATAAGAGCTGGACTTGTATTCTTGCCCAGAAAGGGGTCATCCCATTTCAGCACAGGTGTGAACATTGCAGATACCTTCTATTAGAGATGGCATTTAGTTCAATAAAAAAAGAATAATTTTATTTCTTTTTTAAAAATCATTTATTACCAAATATTCTATGAGGTTTTTTTAAATATCTTTATTGGAGTATAATTGCTTTACAGTAGTGTGTTAGTTTCTGCTTTACAACAAAGTGAATCAGTTATACATACACATATGTTCCCATATCTCTTCCCTCTTGCGTCTCTCTCCCTCCCACC
>NC_041226.1:72481410-72487915 GCF_002837175.3 Physeter macrocephalus
TTAAAACCTTTACAGACAAGCAAAAGCTGAGAGAGTTCAGCACCACCAAACCAGCTTTACAACAAATGCTAAAGGAACTTCTGTAGGCAAGAAACACAAGAGAAGTAAAAGACCTACAAGAACAAACTCGAAACAATTAAGTAAATGGTAATAGGAACATACATATCGAATAATTTTATTTCTGTCAGGTACTTGCCTACAGCAAAACAAAAGCATGAGAGACTGTATTACATAAAAAATGTTTAGGAAAAACATACACACTTAAACTTCTCATCAATTTATAGGAAGCGTCATCTGATGATCATGATGTTGGTGACGATGAAGAGCGTAAGCATAGCAGCATAGTAGTGTTTTGAGAAAGGGATGGAATCAGGAGGAAGTATGGAGCGAATGGCCTTATTGGAGGGAGGGATGTAGGAACAGGTGCAGATATGGCTAGACTTGTAGACTCCGTAGTGAAAAGTTGAGGGAATTTATTTTTTAAAAAAAATTTTCTCTGGGAAGCAGGAGAGTTTGACAGAGCATAGCAGAAAGGTCAGGTATTTGAAGAGTAGAAAAGTAAGACGACTAGAGAAACAGAGCAGGATTTGGGACAGTGCTGAGGGCACAATTGAGGTGGGTCATAGTGAATTTTATTTCCCCAGTGTTTGTGGCTTTCTCTAGTAGATTAGCAAGCCGAGTGCAGGAACGCTTAAAAAGGACATTTGGGGAGCTCCACAGTTGGAGTCTTTCCTGACAAGAACAACGGGTTCTCGGAGTCAAGTGAGTTTAGGACACTGGCATAAGGATCAGTGAAATGGCGCACGGGAGGAGAATGGGAAAATGAGGTGTCGGTGAACACAGGGGTTCAAATGAGACTGAAGAATGGTCCCAGTGGGAGAAGATAAACAAAAGCTGGAGGGACATATTAGGGTCAGAACACATGATATTTAAATTAGTGGTTTTGGAAGTGAACAGTTCTCAATGGTCACAACGCTAAGGCTATGACCATTGGGTGTGTATGGCTTAAGCTGAGTGGAGAAAGACATCGGAGATGAGGGACTCGAACAATTGAAGGCCCAGGGGAGGATGGATTGTACATCATTAAAGATGAAGCAGGATTTAGAGTTGAGAAGACTGCTAGTCTGGTGCCAAAGTCTTGGATAATTGAACGGCAGAAGATAGATAGTCTGAAGGTCTGCGAATAGGAAGGGAAAACAATGGTACACTTAAATAGCAACATCCTTGAAGGAGCAGAGGATTTTTAAAGAGGGTAAGTAGTAATGGTCTGATGGCAGGGGAGTTCAAGGTTGATATCACCTCACCTTGTGATTCTGAGGAAATGTGATGGAGAGAGAAAGCCCCTTGAGAGACTTGCAGGGCAACTCAGCTTTTCTAAATCCCATCCTTTCGCGTTTCCGTCCTATCATGAGAGCTCTATTATGTTTCTCACTCAGCAGCAGTCTTGAGTCACAAAACAGAGACGCCAGATATCCTGGCAAGGTTGAAGCTAAGGGAAGGACAATCGACGGAGGAGATGCAAAACTGGTTTGCTTTGGACCATTCAGGTAAAACTGTTGATCGATTAAATTCAACAGATATTTACCAAGAAATTACCTTGACTAAGAATCCACAGATGAGACAATTGATACCAACTGCTAGAAATGCCAACTGTTTCCCTGAGCCTACCATCCTCAGTCTAATGCATTCATCTGATACAGAAGGCAGTGTGTTTTCTTTAGTTTCCACAAACCAGGAGCTACGACTTCTCTCCTTGGTTCTTTTATTAATTGTCAGACCTTGAGCAACCTCTCACATTTCCTGAACCCCAGACTCCTCACCTACAGAATGACTGATGATGGACTAGAGAATAACTAGTGACCTTTCTGGTTCCCAGGATCAAGGACACCATTCATGATTCACTAGCAATCCCAAGACAGACCAGTCATGTCTGCTTGGCTTCCATCTTGGCAACCACCCTGGCTGAATTCCACGCTACTTCATGGGTCCCCTCCCACAAACATTGAGACTCCCATTGGGTAGGGACTTCCTCACTTAGTGGTCTTGCTACACAGTCAAACAGAGCCTGATTTGTATTATGGGCAAGGGAAACCTCTCTATTATTTAGGGGACACCGTGGGTTGCCTCTCCTGGAACTTTAAAAAATGACAAACGGGAATTACATCTTTCTAGTGCCAGAAACCATCTTTTTAAAATAAAAAGCAGAGGAAGGGGAGGGGATTAAGAACAATGGGGGTTTTCCTAATAAGCCTGTGTTAAAAGCCCCAAAAGATAAGTGGTGCCTTCAGATCATAAGAGCAGGAGTCTCACTGAACTGAGATGAGGCACTAACCTCTCCCAAACAGATGGTAATATCAACCTCTCCTTTTTGTTACTGTTTTTCTTTTGCCCTAACTCCATGTGCTGAGAGGAACCAAATCGTCTTCCTGGACTGGCATGAAGACTGCCAGAGAATTAAAAAGAAATGGGAAGAAACCTGGAGAAGATAAATAGATGACACAGCCTCAGAGAGCCAATAATACTGCCTTTGCTCAGTTTAATATCCAAGTGAAAGGCAAGAAGTCTTCTATTGAATATATTTTAAATGCCACAAAACGCTAAGAAGTAGCTCATAGTAAAATAATATTCATATAAAATATATGTTAAGTTCCATTTTAAATTAGAAAAAAGAGGAACTCTTTGGATAAAGGTTTTTATGTTAATTTTGCGTTCTATATTAAGGCTTTACATACCACTTTTCACAACGTACACTCAAAATGACCTGTTTCCATCATCACAGCCTTTTAAGCAAATTTTTCGTCTATTAGCAAATTAGAACAACCATTTTGTGAGAAACCTTGTGCTGGGCTCCCTAGTGAATATGAAAGAGCACAAGCCAGGGCATCTGATCTAAAGTAACTTACAGTCTAGTAGGGAAACTATGCACGTGTACTAAAATGTTTTCAAACACACAAAGGCACATACACCTACACAAAATAAGTAACAGATTGATATTGCCAGGTAATGCTTAACTGATGGCCAGATAACTAGTAAAGAAAGCGAAAGTGATATTTGGGAGATGGGATAGATCAAATTGGTGGGGAAAGTTTTTAGAGAAAGATTTTAAATAACTATACCAATTAACCATTTACCTTTTTTATTTAGTAGTCGCTATGTGAGGAATGATAGATAGATAGATAGATAGATAGATAGATAATATACATTCTAATCTAATCTTAATATCAGACTTCCAAAACTCACTTGATTTGTAAGTAGATTATATCTCCAGGTTATATACCTGGCAAGAAGCAAACAAATATTTGAACTTAAAGTAAACCTTAACCCTTCTTTCACGGCACTGTGCCAACAACCTAACTTTTAATAATGGGAAGGACAAAACCATCCATAAACCATCTATGTGTTTAATGTTCAGCACAGGGATTAACGTTGCCCAACTTGGCCCTTCATTAATTCTCAGGTCAAGACAGGACCTAAAGTCAGCCTTTCAAATAAGATCAATCAGTAAACCAACTTCCTAAGTGATAAGAATTCACTGAAATTGAAAAATAAAATGAATACATACACATATATAGACATATATATGGTATACACACACACATACTTATAAAACAGCATAAGTGTGACACACATTTATTATACTTATTATAGTTCAGTAGGGGAATAGGTTTTCCCTTTTAAGCTTTAAATCACATACATTCCTCTTATTTCAGAAAAAAATAAAGATTAAAGGAGGAGAAAAAGGGATATTTAAGCAAATTTCCTATAACATTTGTCTCTGTTAATATCCTCAACAGCTAACAGGAAAGATAATTTTGCAATACGCGGGCCTCTCACTGCTGTGGCCTCTCCCGCTGCGGAGCAGAGGCTCCGGACGCGCAGGCTCAGCGGCCATGGCTCACGGGCCCAGCCGCTCCGCGGCATGTGGGATCCTCCCGGACCAGGGCACGAACCCGCGTCCCCTGCATCGGCAGGCGAACTCTCAACCACTGCGCCACCAGGGAAGCCCAGGAAAGATAATTCTAATGATACTTTAAACACTCACCATATTCCAAGGGTTGAAACTATTTTATTTTAAATTTAACATCTTTATTGGAGTATAATTGCTTTACAATGTTGTGCTAGTTTCTGCTTTATAACAAAGTGAATCAGCTATACATATACATATATCCCCATATCCCAACCTTCTTGCAACTCCCTCCCACCCTCCCTATCCCACCCCTCTAGGTGGTCACAAAGCACCGAGCTGATCTCCCTGTGCTATGCAGCTGCTTCCCACTAGCTGTTTTACATCTGGTAGTGTATATATGTCAATCCTGCTCTCTCACTTACCCTTCCCCCTCCCCATGTCCTCAAGTCCATTCTCTACATCTGCGTCTTTATTCCTGTCCTGCCCCTAGGTTCACCAGAACCTTTTTTTTTTTTTTTTATAGATTCCATATATATGTGTTAGCATCCGGTATTTGTTTCTTTTTTCCTGACTTACTTCACTCTGTATGACAGTCTCTAGGTCCACCCACCTCAAATAAATCAATTTTGTTTCTTTTTATGGCTGAGTAATATTCGATTGCATATATGTGCCACATCTTCTTGATCCATTCATCTGTCGATGGATACTTAGGTTGCTTCCATGTCCTGGCTATTGAAAATAGTGCTGCAATGAACATTGTGGTACATGACTCTTTTTGAATTATGGTTTTCTCGGGATATATGCCCAGTAGTGGGATTGCTGGGTCATATGGTAGTTCGATTTTTGTTTTTTTAAGGAACCGCCATACTGTTTTCCATAGTGGTTGTATCAATTTACATTCCCACCAGCAGTGCAAGAGGGTTCCCTTTTCTGCACACCTTCTCCAGCATTTATTGTTTGTAGATTTTTTTATGATGGCTGTTCTGACCGGTGTGAGGTGACACCTCATTGTAGTTTTGATTTGCATTTCTCTAATGGTTAGTGATGTTGAGCATCCTTTCATGTGCTTGTTGGCAATCTGTATATCTTCTTTGGAGAAATGTCTATTTAGGTCTTCTGCCCATTTTTGGACTGGGTTGTTTGTTTTTTTGATATTGAGCTGCATGATCTGCCTGTATATTTTGGAGATTAATTCTCTGTCAGTTGCTTTGTTTGCAAGTATTTTCTCCCATTCTGAGGGCTGTCTTTACATCTTGTTTATAGTTTCCTTTGCTGTGCAAAAGTTTTTAAGTTTCATTAGGTCCCATTTGTTTATTTTTGTTTTTATTTCCATTTCTCTAGGAGGTGGGTCAAAAGGATCTTGCTGTGATTTATGTCAAAGAGCGTTCTTCCTATGTTTTCCTCTAAGAGTTTTATAGTGCCTGGCCTTACATTTAGGTCTTTAATCCATTTTGAGTTTATTTTTGTGTATGGTGTTAGGAAGTGTTCTAATTTCATTCTTTTACATGTAGCTTTCCAGTTTTCCCAGCACCACTTATTGAAGAGGCTGTCTTTTCTCCACTGTACATTCTTGCCTCCTGTGTCATAGATTAGTTGACCATAAGTGCATGGGATTCTCTCTGAGCTTTCTATCCTGTTCCACTGATCTATATTTCTAGTTTTGTGCCAGTACCATACTGTCTTGATTACTGTAGCTTTGTATTATAGTCTGAAGTCAGGGAGCCTGATTCCTCCAGCTCCGTTTTTCTTCCTCAAGATTGCTTTGGCTATTCAGGGTCTTCTGTGTTTCCATACATATTGTGAAATTTTTTGTTCTAGTTCTGTGAAAAATGCCATTGGTAGTTTGATAGGGATTGCGCTGATTCTGTAGATTGCTTTGGGGAGTATAGTCATTTTCACAATGTTGATTCTTCCAATCCAAGAACCTGGTATACCTCTCCATCAGTTTGTATCATCTTTAATTTCTTTCATCAGTGTCTTATAGTTTCCTGCAAACAGGTCTTTTGTCTCCTTAAGTAGGTTTATTCCTAGGCATTTTATTCTTTTTGTTGCTATGGTAAATGGGAGTGTTTCCTTAATTTCTCTTTCAGATTTTTCATCATTAGTGTATAGGAATGCAAGAGATTTCTGTGCATTAATTTTGTATCCTGCAACTTTACCAAATTCATTGATTAGCTCTAGTAGTTTTCTGGTAGCATCTTTAGGATTCTCTACGTATACTATCATGTCATCTGCAAACAGTGACCGTTTTACTTCTTTTCTGATTTGGATTCCTTTTATTTCTTTTTCTTCTCTGATTGCTGTGGCTAAAACTTCCAAAACTATGTTGAATAACAGTGGTGAGAATGGGCAACCTTGTCTTGTTCCTGATCTCAGAGGTAATGGTTTCAGTTTTTCACCACTGAGAACAATATTGGCTGTGGGTTGTCATATATGGTCTTTATTATGTTGAGGTAAGTTCCCTCTAGCTTACTTTCTGGACAGTTTTTGTTTTTTATCATAAATGGTGTTGAATTTTGTTGAAAGCTTTTTCTGCCTCTATTGAGATTATCATATGGTTTTTATCCTTCAATTTGTTATTATGGTGTATCACATTGA
>NC_041226.1:72489130-72523499 GCF_002837175.3 Physeter macrocephalus
TCTTCTTCTTGGATTGATCCCTTGATCATTATGTAGTGTCCTTCTTTGTCTCTTGTAATAGTCTTTATTTTTAAGTCTATTTTGTCTGATATGAGAATTGCTACTCCAGGTTTCTTTTGATTTCCATTTGCATGGAATATCTTTTTCCATCCCCTCACTTTCAGTCTGTATGTTTCCCTAAATCCTAAGTGGGTCTCTTGTTGACAGCATATATACAGGCCTTGTCTTGTATCTATTCAGCCAGTCTGTGTCTTTTGGTTGGAGCATTTAATTCATTTACATTTAAGGTAATTATCAATATACATGTTCCTATTAACATTTTTTTAATTGTTTTGTAGGCCTTTTCCTTCTCTTGTGTTTCCTGCCTAGAGAAGTTCCTTTAGCATCTGCTGTAAAGCTGGTTTGGTGGTGCTGAATCCTCTTAACTTCTGCTTGTCTGTAAAGGTTTTCTCTGTCGAATATGAATGAGATCCTTGCTGGGTAGAGTAATCTTGGTTGTAGGGTCTTCCCTTTCATTAGTTTAAATATGTCCTGTCAGTCCCTTCTGGCTTTCAGAGTTTCTGCTGAAAGATCAGCTGTTAACCTTATGGGGATTCCCTTGTATGTTATTTGTTGCCTTTCCCTTGCGTGTGGGACTCTCTGCACTTCCTGGACTTGATTGACTATTTCCTTTCCCATGTTAGGGAAGTTTTCAACTATAATCTCTTCAAATATTTTCTCAGACCCTTTTTTTTCCTCTTCTTCTTCTGGGACCCCTGTAATTCAAATGTTGGTGGATTTAATGTTGTCCCAGAGGTCTCTGAGACTATCCTCAATTCTTTCCATTCTTCTTTCTTTTTTCTGCTCTGTGGTAGTTATTTCCACGATTTTATCTTCCAGGTCACTTATCCTCAGTTATTCTGCTAGTGATTCCTTCCAGAGAATTTTTAATTTCATTTATTGTGTTGTTCATCATTGTTTGTTTGCTCTTTAGTTCTTCTAGGTCCTTGTTAAACGTTTCTTGCATTTTCTCCATTCTATTCCCAAGATTTTGGACCATCTTTACTATCATTGCTCTGAATTCTTTTTCAGGTAGACCGCCTATTTCCTCTTCATTTGTTTGGTCTGGTGGGTTTTTACCTTGCTCCTTCATCTGCTGCATATTTCTCTGTCTTCTAATTTTTTTTAACTTACTGTGTTTGGGGTCTCCTTTTCTCAGGCTGCAGGTTCATAGTTCCCGTTGTTTTCGGTGTCTGCCCCCAGTGGGTAAGGTTGTTTCGGTGTCTTGTGTAGGCTTCCTGGTGGAGGGGACTGGTGCCTTTGTTCTGCTGGGTGATGGCTGAATCTTATCTTTCTGGTGGGCAGGGCCACGGCCGGCCGTGTGTTTTGGGGTGCCTGTGACCTATTATGATTTTAGGCAGCCTCTCTCCTAATGGGTGTGTTTGTGTTCCTGTCTTGTTTGGCATGGGGCATCCAGCACTGGAGCTTGCTGGTCGCTGAGTGGAGCTAGGTCTTAGCGTTGAGAGAGAGATCTCTGGGAGAGCTCTCGCTGAATGATAAAACGTGGGGCCGGGAGGTCTCTGGTGGACCAATGTCCTGAACTCGGCTCTCCCACCTCAGAGGCTCAGGCCTGACACCCGGCCGGAGCACCAAGACCTTTCCCCTCCCCCCACCACCGAGGACTACCCTCTCCACTCGGCCCTCTGGACTCATCCTCGGCTGCAGCAGGAGAGGGCGAGGGGCCTCCGCTTTTGTTCCCTGGGGCTGGCAGGTGCATTTGGGGCCAGGGCACGCAGGAGATGCCGTGAAGGTGGGTATCCCGGATGGGGGATGCTCACTTGCAGCAGCTCTGCCCGCAGCAGAAGTGGTGGCGGCAGCAGTGGCAGCGGCGGCAGCGGCGGCAGCAGTAGAGATAGTGCCGGGTTGAAACTATTTTGAGTCCCTCAAATTTTCCCATTCTAGGCACACAAAAAGAAAAGCCAAAAATGGCAGGTGTATTTTCCTACATCTGTGAAAAATGCCAAATCTATACCAGAAGTTTGGAAACATTTTAGCATATGGCTATCTCATTTATTAAACTACCCACCTTTTGCTTGCTTAGTATAATCGAATTTGCCAGTTATAGCCTTTAAGATCAAAGACGGGTTTAGATATAGATGGAATGTGTGCGTGTGCGCGCGTGCGCGCGCGCACACGCATATGTGTATTTGACTTAGTGTATTGGCTCATCACCCTCAAAACTTACATGCATTTATTATATGCCAGGCTATTGATATTTCTAAAGCAACATCTCAAAATGGTTTTGATTTTCGTGTCACTAAAGAAGGTAACAATCTTAGGCACGCTTCTTCTTTCAACAGAGAAACTAATAGAAGCAGTTATGTTCTCTGATTATTCATCATCCTTTATTTGGAAAATAACACTCCAGGTTTTGATTTGGTATCACTTGATCCCAGGCATACCCAAACTTCTCTCCTACCTGTTCTCTAAGGTACAACACAACTCTGCCAACTGTCACGTTAGATCACCCTCAAAACAGAAAGGAAGATAAATTAAGGGAGGAAGAAAAGTAAAGCGTGCCTTTCAAAAGGCAGCTGTGCCAATTTCTTTTCTCTCTTCCTCCCTCCCTTCCTTCCTCAAGCATTTATCGAATGCTTACGATGTAAAAGCAAATGCTCCATTCACTGAGGTCACTGAGAAAATTAGCCATTGCCCTGGCCCTTGAGTCTTCACTGCAGGGGATTTCTTTTTTCCTTTTAAAAGCTTTAAATAACAAATATCCTTCTGCTTTCAGAATAAATGAAGATTGAAGGAGGAGAAATTTGAAGGTGTAAACAAATTTCATCCAATAAACCATGTTACCTAAACCCCTCCCTGAACGTTAATCCTGAGCACAACATCCAGGCGTTCCAGGCTTTGCAAGTCTCCTGCTTTGCTGGCTCTGCATTTTATGAAACAGGAAGAAGCCATCTCTGCCCACAGGGGAAGAAGTGCTCAGCTGGAGACAAGGCTCACAGAACACACTTCCCGTGCATGCTAGAAATCCACAGCTCATCAGTGCAGAAATCAAACATGCCTCATTTATATACAAACAGTGGAGACATGATTGTCGCAGCACACATGGTGACTTCACTGGCTTGGGAAATTATCCAAAAATCAACTAACAAGCACTTCAAAGAGGAGGGCAGAAAAGGACTCTTGTGTTGCCTGCTATGTGTGTCTTTCTTCAAAGTCAAGTGGCCAGATCTCTTTGGAACAGATGTTCTTAGGTCTAAAAAAAAAGGCTGATTTGGTGAATTCACTGCCGTTATGCATAATATCAGATATCTTTCCTTTTATAATAGTACAACTTAGAATGCAAAGACTTTCTCCATCTCATCCTCATTAACTAAAAGTCCCATATCTACAAACTACCCCTCTTACAGGTTCCCTCTGACAATATTCAATCCTTTGAGGAATACATTGGTGAAGTGACACAAGCATTCATTCTGAGGTCTGGTAGAGCTTAGCTGATTCCAGAAACGTCTGGATCCAGCAGATAAAGAGCTCTGTTACTATGTTGTTAAAAGCTCTGGGGAGTAGGAAGAAGGCAGTTAATTTAAAACATTCATTCCTCATCCAATCTTAAGATCATTATGAACTTCTGGGAACAAAAAAACATGCTCTATTTTACTATTGATTCTGAAAAAGGGAGGAAGCAACACAGAAAGCAGAAGATTTTCTTTACTGATCAAATAGGTACGTGATACTTTACCTTACACTAGATTTAATCAAATGAACAAAATGTCTTGAAGTAAATGCATTTGAGAAATGAAATAACTTGAACCACTGTAACACTGTGTATGTAGATTGACATGAATTATGTCATTAAAACTCTCAAAGCTCAACGAATTAAACTAGATCACTAATGCCTATGGTAGATCTTCATTTTATGATTTTAAAGAACCTAACCCAGAGTAGAAATCTACAGGGATAGTTGACTTGGAGATTTTTACAAGAGAAAAAATTGGAAATGTTTGGAATGGTATGATTTATGAAACAAAATTATTTTTTCTCTCTACTCCCATCATTTATCTGTACAGGACAATGACCAAAATAGAAATAGAACTAATATGTTCTTTGGGAATCAAGACAACTATTTAATAATAATGATGGGGAAAGGCTCTGGATTATTCGGTTCATTAGATTATTTACCATATATTAAGCCTCTGTTATGTCTTAGGCTTAATGATAAACACTAGGAATATAGGAGTAAACAGAAGGGAATGACTTTTCTTGTCTTCAGAGAGCTTATGATCTGGTATGGGAGGGAGACAGTGAGCTAACAAGCATACACATTATGAACTCTCCTTGTTAGAAGGTGAGAAAGAGGTATTATGTGTCCAGTACACTTTATAATTTTCGGCAATACTAGGTCAACTAGATGAGAGATGTCCACTCAAACCACCATTACTGATTGAGCCTCCAAGTCCCTAAGAAAAACAATATATTTAATAAAAGGAATATATCTTTGTCTATGGATAATTTGTTTTCAGACAAACTTATTGGAAGCCAAGAAAAACAACAGACATCTTGGCTTTGTAAAGTCTACTGGATGGTAAAAATCAGTGGGCTAATTGAACCACTCTGCCCCAGGTTGCAGAGATCGGTGTTCTGGGGAGGATGTGCCACCACATGGCTTCAAAGATGAAGCAAGGAGACCAAGGAGTTAGTTTGTGTCGACACGGCCCTGGAACATAATCACTGTGAAATAGCTGCAACCAATCAACAAATTTTCAACAACAAGAGGTATCAAGGCCCAGGGGGAGCAGTTAGCTAGGGAAGGTCAGTGGGCAACGAGAGAGGGCTGAAAGGGATGTATTCAGGGGAAAGATTAACCTAAACTTTGTGGTTCCAGGGCAGAAAGGGTCCTTAAGAGAGTTTCTGCTCCTGCTACATCTGATGCTCTTCTCTGCAAAATATTGAACAGGAAGAGTCCATTTCAAGGAGACCTCAGGAATCCAACCTCACTAATGTCTTTGGTTGATTCCTATCTCACCAATGTCACAGGTTCAGTCTGAGTCCTGGACAGGAACTTTGGGGAAGCCTGGAGGAAAGGTGGGGAAGCAGATATAAAATGCTCTCCAGCTCTCTCTTCTATCCATTTCTCTTCCTCCACAGTAACTCTCTTGTCTTTGTAGCCGTAACAATCCAGGCTCCCGAGGTTATTCTCAAATGAAAATATAAGTGAATGCTCAGTGTAAATTTCAGTGGGTTCACCTTGCAATTCTGATATCACAGGGGAAAATTAAGATCCACATTACATAGAAATGCACTAGGCAATACTATCTCCATGTGAAGCATGACTTAAGCACAGGGTGTTTGGCAACAGCTTTATAACATAAGTCAAAATAAAATTGGTTTCCATGCCACCCATATAGTTACATAAAAATCACAAGTAGCAAAAATGTTCATGCTTTACATTTATGGCTTTTACATTTACGTACCAAGCATTTGTGCATTGTTGTATTATATAACTATCCACAAAGAATATATAAACTGGTTAATTTTCTTTCCTTCTATATAGTCATTTACATCTTTTGTAACTGGGAGCTTGATTGGTTGTGAAAAAGATCCAAGCATCAAGTTTTCTGTAGTGAAAAATGAAATCTAAATTGTGCTATATTAGAATGAGATAGATATGGCTTGCACTTGGCAATGCATTGCACCTCATTTATTCCTCACAATGAGATAAGTATCCTTATGCACTGATCATACTTGAGGCTCAGAAATGCTAAGTAATTGGCCCACATTTGTGTAGCCAGTTCTGGGATTAGACCCCAGATCTGAGTTTCTAGGAAGCTCACAATCTCTTCAGTAAAAGTTCTTCTAATTCCTAATTTATTAACAGTTTGCTTAGCTTTTGCACATTAAACTCTTGTTATGAAATTAGAAATGTAAATATCCCTCCAGATGGGAAACTGAAAAATCTATATTTTCTTATTTGATTGAATTCTGGCTACAACCCCAATAAGGTACAATGAAAGCACAGGACAGCAAAAAAAAAAAAAAAAAAAAAAAAACAGGTATAACAATATCATCATTCTTTATCTTGGACCTCTGCATAACTTTGAGTCTATAAGAGAGTCTCAAATGACCTTTAGAAATTTATTTCCTTGAGACTAAAAGAGCATATACATACAGCCCATGAAAATAGCTATAGCTGAATCTATTTGTGTGAATATTTAATAGAACATTTTGTAAAAGAATGAAATATTAAAGAATCATTATGATGAGATTTCTATTCACTTATTCATCAAGGTTTTTTTGAGTGTAACAATGAAATTAACATAGTGACCTGCACATTTCTAAAATTACAAATCTGTTAAGTAGCTTCCTGGAAACAGAATCATGAAAATGATGGGGGTGGGGGAGTGGGACTTGAACTCATAACATCAATAGAAAGGTTATAAATCTGCTACTCTTGATATTCTAAATAAAGAAGATGAATGCCTGACTCCAAAACTCCTGCCGGTCCACAGCTCTGTATTCCCTTTACACGGCCGCTGGCAGCGCAAGAACCCTGCCTGCTGGAAGCTTCTATTTCTGACGGATAAAAGTTACTGAAGTGCAACTGTGTTCAGCTTTTCCTCTCCCCCCTGAGCACTAGATATGATTTGTTTGACTTTATTCAGCCTCTTCTTCCTCCTCCCTTCCAAGGAGGGTCCTGCTTTGTCTGCCTGTTGCCGTGCTCTGTGATTAAGAATCAGAAAGAAAAAGAGAATGATAAGACAGGCAAAAGGAAGAGGACTGATGGAATTTTACAGAAAAAAAAAAAAAAAACTTGGGAGAAAGGAGAGAGAGCAGCCACAGGGCATGAAGGCAATGAAGGGGAGAGAAAGTTAGTAAGAACTTAAGATATTCTGAGCAACTATGTATTTATTCCCTTCAGGGTACTGAGGGATTCCAGCACAGATCTTGAGTTATTTTGAAATACGATTTGTTCTGCTGTGCTCCTTTACGCCCGTACCCTCTAGGGCTGCGCCACGGGGTTGCTGGTGTGTGAGTGTCGCACAAGCTGGGGCAGGGGAGCCAGGCATGGGGACAAACACGGTACTGACGTTCTGCTTTTGCCCAGCAACAGCGCTGTCCTCAGACTTGCACTGTCACAGCCCTATCACGACGGCATCGTACCGGAGCAGAGACCCATGAGGAAGCGTCTCAAGGGAAGACATCAGGAACCCAGAGGTGTCCTACTCATCCCTTTCTGGACGTTCATCTCTTACAGGCCAAGATTTTATTCCCTGGGAGTGTCCTTTAGGAACCTGAGAAGGAACAGTGACTAATTGCTCGGAGGCCAACTTTGCTCCAAGGTTCTTCAGAAGAAGAAACCTAATGAGCTTTATTGAACATTCAAGACCCCACTTGACCCACACTATGTATTTGCTTTCTGCAATTTCCTCACGTGCTAGAAAAATGCCTGGCAATTTTTTAAAAAGTTCTTTAACACTCTCCATACAGACTTTAGAAGTTGGAACTTCTTTCCATGAAAACTCATGCTAGTTTTCATAGTATCTTCATGATCTTTGTTACTTTTTCATTGCATTTCAAGCATACTCTGACTTACAGAACATTTTGAATCATATCTGATTGTAACGAACTGTGTAAAACCACAAAAGTGTGCCAAACAGTAGCAAGGTCATAGAACAGAGCACAGATGAAATAAAATTGTTCTACAATAGGGTCAGCATGAAGAAATGACTGGTTAGTGGGGCACCGAGCAAGAAAATGTTCAGGCTGGACCAAATCCTGGGAGAAAAGAAGAACGTTCTATATTTTAACAGAATACTCAGTTTAACAGACCCATCCAAATCAATATTTCAACCTACACACACACACACACACACACACACACACAAAGGGCTTATATACTTAGGCTTGTTACCTCAGTGTCACATTATCTTGATTTTTAAAGCCCTTTCAGGACAAGATCTGAGCTACTTGGGCTTAAATAGACACTCAAGAAAGGGAGGAGGGCCTGGCACTAGGCTGTATTAGGATGCAACATCTATTCAGCAAGAACTCCTCCTGGTCTAAGGAATTTATGTCAATTTTAAAGCTTCTATGCAAAGAATCATTTGGTTTAAGCAAAACACAGACACTGAAACAATTTCGCAGTTGTACATCAATGCACTTGAACCGACACTTCTTATCAGCTCTACTTCCCCACACCTGGTGAACATGTACTCAATGGGGAGGTGGGGTCTGTATGTTGCAGGGTGTCGGTGCTAGCCATCTGCCTGAAAAGCAAAATGCTGCATCTCTGGAGAACAAACCGAGAACCGTGAGGCTTCACATCAGAGGAAGATGCAAGCTTTGTTTTCCTCTTGATTTCAACAGCTGTGCCTCCCTTTTCTCTGGGATCAATGCACTCTTTTCTCTAACAGCAGGAAAGGAGATGATTGTGTAATGGAGCAGCAGATCTAAAAGCAGGAGATGTTAATGCAGAGGCTACAACTCAGCGTCCCTGGAGACTGTAGCCACCAGGAGCCCAGAACTCCAGGATCCGACAGAAGGAGACGGAGCTGGCTTGGTGGAGCGTGACAAGTCATCACATTACGAGTCAGCTGGAGCCTCTGATGGAGTCACAGTGTTTTCTGGTTGCTGGGGAGAGACCAGTGGATGAGAAGGCTCTTAAAGAGTTAGAAGCGTAGCTGTGAGGCAGGTGATTTGTAGAGATAACCCCTTACTAATGCCGGCTGTTCACACAAACAGAGGATGCTAGTGGCAGCGAAAGTCACTGCATCTAGACTTTCTATCTACAAAATAAGGATAGCATCATTCTCCTGTTTACCCCCCGACCAGAATGAACGCAGCAAGTGAGGCACTAGCCTTAGGCACAGAATTTAAGGGAGTGCCAAAGTCAAGATGATATTTCAATACAATATTTTAAAATAAATATTAATGCAGAAATATCCATGCTGAACAAAACATCACATTTTTAATTAAAATAGGATACGACCCTGCTTTTGAACCACCCAACCTATGTGCCTCACCATGGCCCTGGTCCTGCTCTTCAGAGAGATGCTGAGATCATTATATGATGGATATGACAGGTAGCGCTACAAAGAAAGAACAGCAACTACTAAGCACCTATTACCCCTGAGGACCTACTAAGATCCATGCCTGAATCTACTAGGCTCTTTAGAAATAGTATCCCATTTAATCCTTGTTACTCTCTGAGTTCATCATTATTTTTCCATGGTACAAATAATGGAAATAGGTTCTCATAAGTACCGAGGCCAGGATTTGAACCGTGGGGGTCTAACTCCATCGCCTGTGCTATTGCTACTCCCACAGTGCATTATCCACTAAAAATAAAACTTTTACTGAAACTTGTTTGACGCATTCTAAAGACTTGAAGTAACACAGAGAGGCGAGGCGGGGCTCTCTGTTGCCCGAGCTGATAGTTAGACAACTGGGTACTCCTCAAAGAGCCCTATGTCCCAATAAATGAGACTGTCAGAAAAATCCATGTCAGAATTAAGGTTCTAAGGAGATTTGAGAGTGAACGCTGATCTGGACACAGGAAGAGAAGGTGGAGGTGAATGTATGTCTTCCTTTTTGTGATTTTTTTACATATGTATTTCTCTTTTGCTACAACGCATCTGGATGAAGATTGGTTCAAAGAAACCAGGTCGCTTTATTTAAATGTGAAACTTGCAGGAAGAGTCTCTCACCCCTGCCCCATGTGTCCTGTCCTGAAATACTTTCTAACAATCATCAGCAATTACCCGTCTAGTTCTCTACTAGACTGGTCTTGGGCTCTGCTACCCCACAGGCTAATGATTTTACAGCCAGTGGTCTTAGGGTCACTGTACCAGGCCACCTGGCTGACCCAGGAGGGTCAGCAAAGCAAATCGCGCCCCCTAAATCTTCACCTAACATTTCCACATGCTTTGCCTTGCTGACTTCAATTTCTCACTGCCAGAGCTATTCTTAGTCCCTCTCGATCTCACAGAGAAAGACGCTAACATTCTTTCCTAACATCTTAACATTGTTTAGCACTTTTTAATTATTTAGGTTCTTTCCCTCCAGGATCTTTCTGTTGAGTCAGAGGATGAAGAGTCCACTCCCCACCTGTGCCTTGGGTGTAAAGGCAGTTGCTCTGCACGTGGACATTTGCACCATCTGACCTGAGAGATGCAGGGAGTGTGGGTTCAATCCCTGGTCAGGGCGCTAAGATCCCACATGCCTTGCAGCGAAAAAACCAAAACAGAAAACAGAAGCAATATTGTAACAAATTCCATAAAGACTTTAGAAATGGTCCACCTCAAAAGTTATGGACTTCTATATTCAGTTTATGAGAAATGCAGAATTCTAGGTCACCAAGACAGTTGAGAGCAATGAAGAATATTAATTTGGAAAAAGAAAAAAAATGCTAATGTTTGCTTTTATATTATCATAATCTTGGAAAGATGAGACTGAGGAAGAAAAGGAGACATCCTGCCCTCTTACCAATCATAAAATCTGAAAGACACCACAGCGAAATACACAGAAGAGCAAGTTTCCAGAAGAGTCTACTGTCTGAATTCTACACACTCTGCACCTGGGTGGGTGATCATGCTGGCCAGGAAGCGTTTGGGAAAAAACCACGTGTTGGGGCTCTTAAGAGTTTATTGGTGAGTAACTATTATTGTGGGTCAAAACGAAGACTCTGTAACTCTTTACTAGTTTTCATTATTAAAGTATATCCCACAGTCTTACTCTATTGCACTAAGCTCCTGTTTTTGCTGTAACAAATTGCCACAGACTTAGTGGCCTAAAGCACCACGAATTTATTATCTCACAGTTCTATAAGTCTGAAGTCTCCCGCAGGTCTCACTGGGCTAAAATCTTGATGTAGGCAGTGCTGTGCCTACATTGCTGTCTGAAGGCTTGAGAAGAGTCTGTTCATTGCCCTTCCCGCCTCTTGTGGCCGCCCGCATGCTTTGTCTCCTGCCTTCTTTCTCCATCTTCAAAATCAGAAACGTCACATCTCTCCACGCCCTGCTTCCAAAGTCACACTTCCCCCTCTGACCACAGGCGGGGAAGGTTATCCACTTGTAAAGACCCATGTGATTAGACTGAGCCACCTGGATAATCCAGGATAATCTCTCTACATCCAAGTCCTTCACTTAATTACCTCTGCAAAGTCACTTTTGCCGTGGGAGGTAACACATTCACAGGTCCGCAGGTTCCAGGGATTAGGACACGGATATCTTTGCAGGTGAAGGAGGCACATTATGCAGTGACCACACAGAACTGCGTTTAGTCATAATAGATGAGATATTTAGTTAAGCATTATTTTTTATAGGAGTAAAACGCTTTAAAACCTCATCCCCAAATGTTCAAAATTGTAACTTCCTAAAGAAATCTATCCTGAAATTTAAAAAGGGTGGAGGTGAAGAGAGAGCATTCATCAAGAAATAGGAAAAAGTAAGGGAATGGAGGAAAGATCATAGTTACGACTACAATTTTTCGTTTTGAAAGTGTGTATTTTTTTTAAATTGAAGTATAGTGGATTTACAATGTTTCAGGTGTACGGCAAAGTGGTTCAGTTTTATATACATATATTTTGTATATATATAATATATATATATTCTTTTTCAGATTTTTTTCCATTATAGGTAATTAGAAGATATTGGACATAGTTCCCTGTGCTGTAGAGTAGGTCCTTGTTGTTTATCTATTTTATTTTATTTATTTATTTATTTTTTTATCTATTTTATGTATAGTCATGTGTATCTCTTAATCCCAAACTCCTAATTTATTTTTCCCCCTCCCCCTTTCCCCTCTGGTGACCATAAGTTTGTTTTCCATTCCAGAGAGTCTATTCCTGTTTTGTAAATAATTTCATTTGTATCAGTTCTTTTAGATTCTATATATAAGTGATATCATATTACTCATCCATAAAAAGAATGAAATAATGCCATTTGCAGCAACGTGGATGGACCTAGAGATCATCATACTAAGTGAAGTAAGTCAGACAAAGACAACTACCACTTCTAACACAGGAGAAGTGCCTAGTGCATGCCAGATTCTCTGCTTGTCAAAAGTCAGTAGTTTGGTAAATTGATTTAGAATAAAGACTTGTTCCACAATGGCTACATAAAACTAACTAAAGAAATAAAAATTAAAGCAAATCAGCTGCACATCAACCACATTACAAACCAATAGCCAACGAGTTGAGTTTAGTGATACATTCATGTCCTCAGTGTTTGACTCACACTTCTGGTTCATCCACTGAAGAGCAAGTGACTCCCTAACCAGTATAAAGATCTCTTCTTTTACACCAAACATTTGCTGTTCCTCCATGTTATACCTGCAGTATGAACAAGCAACCAAGCAGCAAAGCAAGATAATACGAATGATGCAGAAATATGAGGAAAACTGATTTTCTGCACTGGTCTAAGAAGAGTGGGGTATGGAAGCTAGAAGGACTCTAGAGCTAGAAAGATGACTGAGAAGCCAATTAAAAACTTTTAGGCTGGGGATCCACAGTACACCTTCATTATTTTGCAAAAAATACTGTAATATTCAAGCTCAGAAATACCCGCGTTGAACTGTATGTCCATAAATTCATTCTAAAGCCAAATACCAATGGGTTTAGGCCAACCACCATTGAAAGATTCCTAACTTCTTTTATTCCAAAATGGAAAATAAATAATATTACTTAGGGTAATAGTTTGTTTAAGATCATATGTTTTAGTAAGCACAGCCATTTCAATGAACCATTAAGTTGCTCTACACTATAATTACACATACAAAAGTACAGCACATTGACTGAAGCCCTGCTCCTAGGTCATGCAAAACTGGAAAAATCCCTATGAAGGGCATTTGCCAGTGGGCAGTTGAGAACAGTTATATTAGCCATTTTTCCTAACTCTAATTTCCTGGATGTTTTAAGTTCCTGATTATTACAATGTGAACCATAAATTTTCATCTCATTCATCATGGATAACTTGTGTTCAACAAATTTACTGAGTAAGGACTTGGTGTGTTCCCAGCATACAAGTGATTTCTTCTTAATTTGATTTATTCTTTATCTTATTAATATTTAGTTGCATCTGTTTGGTATGTGCACTAGTTTTGTACCCTTGAAAGGAAGTGACAGAAAGATAGGCCTTCTTATGTCATTTATAAAGCAAAGGCAACATATTTTAATCCAGCGTGACATTTTTAATACTATATCTCCAAATGATTAAGTGAAATGTATATTTATTATAATTTAATACTTATTCTTATGAAATAAAGTGAGTTTTTCAAAATATTACATTAGCAGAAGTCTGATTATAATGTCTTTATAAACATTGCTTTAAATTTAACAAGTCATTTCTCTTTCCATCAATATAATGTATTTTACATGGAATCTTCATCTGAACTATTTTATATTCATTTAAACTTTTTCACCCTGGTATTTACAACGTTAAAAAAAAAAACAAGGATAGACTAAATAGTTATCCTTCTCAAAGAGTGATCGCCAGGCCAGCAGAAGCAGCATCTCCTGGGAGATGTGAGCATGCTAATTTCCAGCCCTTAAGGCAGCCCTACTGAGTCAGCGATCACCAAGGGTGACACCTATTACTTCATTAATTTATTCACACTTTCAGGACTAACATCTTCTTTGGCCAGCGTTAGTGTATGTCAGTGATCCGTGAACTTGAGAGAACATCAGAGGTCACTTGGAGGTTTTGTTCAAACAGATTGTGGGTCCCCACCCCCTGGAGTTCCTCCCCACAGGCAGGGAGCTCTGTGTCTGTGGGCTCAGTGTGTACAGTAGTGAGAGGCCTCCCTCTTCTAGATCCTTCCTCCTATTCTCCTCCCAGGAGGTACCCAGAACCACCATGGATTCTCTACTGTCTTATCCCTGTGACGTTAGAAGTTGCTTTGGAAGTTGCTCCTGCAATTTAGACATAGTGCCACCGCTTGGCTGTGTATGTCAGCCCTGAGTTTTTAAGCATAAAGGCAGAAACCATAGGGAATCTGAGGTTACCAAGCCTTTTTACCTCTTCCATAAATGGAAACGATTCTGTTTAACCTTCCCTGGAAGAGCCATGCCTGGGCCACTGTAAAGTTTCCTTAAGTTGTGACCCAAATTCCCCGAAAATTCATAAGTTTTGATGGAGGCATATCAATGAAAAGCTACAAAATGCGTTTTGATTACTTCATCTTCTTTCTGGGTGATCAATCCAGATGTACCTGAGAAAATCATAGCTCCTGTCTACTGTTTCTGTAAGATTCACTGGCTCTTCATTTTATTAATTTACACTCTGTGAGTTAGCTGGCTCTGCCTTAAGATTGAAGGTCAGTGACTATCCTAGTTATTATAACCTCCTTTATCTTGTATTTAGAGGTAAGTAGCTCCTCCTCTTAGTAAACTAAGAGAAAGTTCCTTCAGACTCTGGCTTTCTGCATGATTTTCTAACCTTTCATCAGCATACACACTGAAAGCCTCTCATTTCCTTCCCATTTCTTCTGAAGCCTTATCACTGGAGGGTAGACATCTTTGCACCCTGAGAGACCAGACAAAGCTCAACTAGGGAAACTTACCTCGATATCTAATACAACAAAATTTATGATAAAAATGAACGTACCCAAGAAATGAAAACTTCTCTTCATTAGTCATTCCCTTTTGCATAAAATATTTTTCTAAAACACAGAATTAATTTTCACATAGGAGTTCTGGGTCACACACTACCAGCGCACGGTAGGGGCCCATGTGTGGCATAAAGGATGATGATGAGGTAGCTCACGTCTGCAGGACAGCAAACATGGAATGAAAGGGAAAATACGGTATTATTTAGTAAACCACTGAACTAGGAAGTATGTGCTAACTCATCTCACTGCCAACGAATTAGTGCAACTTGCTCGTGTCTCTCTCACTCCTTAGTGAACTGCAGTCTAACTCAGCGAATTTAGAAAGTCAACACCATTGTTTCTTTGTGACCTTGTCTATTCTCACACTTACTACTAACTCTGGCACATTTCTTAATAAGTAGTCTATACCTACTAGAATAGATTCCAACAGGATGAGGATTTTTGTCATGTCTATCCAGATATATATCCCCAGAATCTAGAAGAGGGCCTGACACATAGTGATGCTTAAAAAAAGGTCTGAAACGAATGAACAAATACATGAACGAATACTGTGTCCAGAATGTATGAAGTATCATGATAAACAAAAACGTTTTTAAAAAACCTCTCATGTGGAGAAAAAGGAACCCTCCTACACTGTTGATGTGAATGTAAATTGGTGTAGCCACTATGGAAAACAGTATGAAGTTTCCTTAAAAAATTAAAAATAGAGTTACCATACGATCCTGCAATCCCACTCCTAGGGAGATATATATCTATATCTATATCTATATCTATATCTATATAGATATAGATAGATAGATAGATATAGATAGATAGATATATCCAGAGAAAACTCTATTTCTAAAAGATACCTGCACCCCAGTGTTCATAGCAGCACTACTCACAACAGCCAAGACATGGAAGCAACCTAAATGTCTATTGACAGATGAATGGATAAAGAAGATGTGATATATATATATACAATGGACTGTTACTCAGCCATAAAAAAGAATGAAATAATGCCACTGGCAGCAACACAGATAGACCTAAAGATTATCATACTAAGTGAAGTAAGTCAAACAGAGAAAGACAAACATCACGATATCACTTAGATGTGGAATATAAAATACGATACAAAAGAACTTATTTACAAAACAGAAACAGACTCACAGACATAGAGAACAGACTTATGGTAACCAAAAAGGAAAGTGGGGGGAGAGATAAATTAGGAGTTTGGGATTAGCGGATACAAATTATTATATATAAAATAGACAAACAGCAAGGTCCTACGGTAGAGCACAGGGAACTATATTCAATATCCTGTAGTAAACCATAATGGAAAAGAATATGAAAAAGTATATATATATATATATATATATATATATCTCTCTGCCTCACAGAACTCAAGTCAACTGGGGAGATTAACTCATAATATTAGTGATATGTTTGCTGATACATGTTTTGTATATTCTCAGGAGAATATCAAAAGCAGAGAACTAATATTCCCTGTGGCTTAAGAGACACTTGATAAAATTTTATTCAAACAAAAGCAGGAATCTCACGCTCAGCATGATTGACATTTTGGGCTGATAACTGTTGGTCGCAGGGGGCTGTCTTGTATATTGTAGAATGTTTATTGTCATCCCTCACCTCTACCCAGTAGATGTCAGTAGCAAACCCACAGTGTGGCAACCCAAAATGTCTTCAGACATTTTCGCTATATGTTCCCCCAGAAGAGAATCACTGGTCTAAAGGATATGAGTTTACCAGACAGAGGAAAGGAAGAGGAGAAAAACATGTATGAGACAGACTGAGTTGTATCTACCTTTGCATTCTAGCAAATAGCTTTGTGTTGCTACGAAGAAATAATAAATGCCTTCTACCTATATTGTTCTTATGAAGTTCATTCATATATATGTGATCCTAACAACGGCCTTGCGGGAAAATACGGTTGATATTTACTTCTTTTATAAAATAAAAATGCAATCCAGATAAGGAAAGTGATGGGCCGAAGGCCAACCTGAGATCTGAGCGTTCTTTGTTCTTTTCAGGCCTTTCCTGCAAGGATTATTGTGTTTGAGTCACTCTAACCACTGAGATGACTTATTCCTCCCTCTGTGCCTGGCTGCATCAAATCACAGTTGTTTAATCACATTCAAGAGACACGTTTCACTTATTCATTTAGCAAAGGGTCTGACATAAAGTAGACATTGTGTATTCCACTTTATTCCATTGTATTAGGCACTTTGCTAAACGCCAAGGCTAAAATTCTGAACAACAGGTTTCTTTTTAAAAAGGCAAATACTTCATAGTGTGTTGAAAGTGGGGCATTTTTTTTTTTCCTAAAGTAATAAGACTGTGGAGTGAAGAAGAAGGTCCTAGAACTCTAAAAGCAGGTTTGGGGAGAAATTAAAAAGAGAGGGAATGCAGTTTGACACATGCAGTTTGAGATGCTTTTCCAATAAGGCCAGAAAAGAACACAGCAGGATACAAGTGAAGACCGACCAAGAATGGCCCACATGAGAAATGTGACGCTGGATGAGGAACTCAGAGACCTGGCTTCTCTTCCTGTTCTCCTGTTTGAGTGGTTAACCTTAAGCATCTCATTTCACCTTTCTGGGTCTCATTTCAGATTATCTCAGACACTAAGGACAGCTTAACTGACATGTTTTGGTGATGTCACTGCGGTTCCCAGACGTAACCCAGCTGCTGGGCTATGGTCACTGCTGCTGCATTGTACTTGTACAAGTGGCAGTCAGAAGGCTCTCCAGGCTTACAGCTTCAAGTTCTATTAAGCTTTGACCCTGGGATGCTATGAGTGGGTTGCACGGAAATAACACCGGGATGGGAAAGTCTAAATTCAAGGCCAAATGGCTCCGGCCAGCTGTGTTAATTGATCTTGAAACCCATTTGCACAGGGGGGACCTGCAGAGCACTTGTGCTTCCCCCTCTGAGTCTCTCCTGGGGTTGGGATCAGGACGGCCCACTGATACCCCTTGTGGCTCCACAGGGAGCTGCAACTGAAGGCGCTTTCTAACTGGATTCTCCACTTTCACAGGTAGCCTCCTCTTCCTGACCGACAGACTCGTCTCTAAATGCTAATTATCCAAGAGAAGATTGCCCTCTTTGAGCTCCTCTCCACAACTGCAAAAAGAGATCAAAACTATGAAAGCTGCCTTTGTTAAGTAAATTAGATGAATGCTCTATTTTGAGGAAGAAGAAAATGTGTCAATAAATGTATAATAGTCCATGAAAACCTGGGCTATACCTTCATCATCCAGTGGTAATTGTTTTCCAGATCATAGATTCTGTTGAGAAAGGAATGAAAGCAAAGACTCCTCTTCCTTAAAAAAAAAAAAAAAAAAAGCATATGCACCAAATTTTGTGTCACTTTCCGGTGACACGGGGATGCTCTGAAGCATTGAGTTAAACCCAGTTTAGAAAGAGCTGCCCTAAAATGGACTATGACATTAATCATTTCCAAACCCACGATCCCTCAAGGCTACGTCATGGCTGCACAGGCACTTATAGGGGGAGGTTGGAACCTCAGATGACTCGCCGCCATCCAGGAAGAGGGAAGAAATACACCGTTAGACCCTCCACCTCTCTCAAACCCCATACTAAATCCCAAACACATTATCTGACCAGAAAAATGCAGACCACTTAAGGTTTAATGAAAATGTTGATGAAATATGTCAAGCAAAGTAGTCCACGTCTACTGGAGAGATGCCACTGATGTGCTCTGACTCCCCACCGTGGCCTCCAAACAGGGATGTCTTCTTGTCATCACGCTCGCACAAGAAGAGAACAGCAACAGTGCCAAAAATACGTGGCCGTAACCTCACTGTAAACTTTCCACATCCATGTCAGTTAAGCTGACCTCAGAGTCTGAGGTTATCTGCTGGCTTTTGCTCATCTGGTAATTCTGATGCTCAGTTCAAGTAGCTACAATGGACGCTGGAAGATGAGGTGCCACGAAGCAGCTCAGATGCTTCCAATTAAGACCCTGAGTGAGCACACAGGTAGACCGAGGATGTCACAACAACAGCTAAACAGACATCCTTTAGGGACGATTAAGGGAAAACTGCTGTACAGATGAAAGAGAGGCTGTCACACAGACCTAACTATATGTAAATACACACAGACGTTTCGGTTCTCACAGGATGCCGGAAACAGGAAAGTTTGATCTCTTCCATAAACATTAAGTTTCCAGAATTCCATAAAGGGTGATGAAAATTTGCAGAAGGGCACAAAAGCCTGAGACGGGAGGACTTGGTTGAGATACATATATACAGAAGCCATCAGCACAACTCAGTTTTCTGATGTGGATTTCTATGCAGAGCTGTGAGGTCTACCATGAAAATTTCTTAACAATCTAGAAAAGAACGGAAAGGAGCATGCAGGGGCAAAAGGTGATGGGATGTAGAACACGTTATACTGTTCGTAGGGGCCTCCTGAAAGGACCGACTGCAAAGTCTGTGTGTCTGGAAAGCTCTCCTCCTGATCCCTGATGCCATTTAGAGAAGTGCAACGTGTACCTCTCTTTCCCCTTGATCCTGGTTGCATGTCTTAAATTGAGCAAATAAACCGTGTGACTCAAGCATTTGAATTTGGCCTGTAGAGCTCTGCTCCTTGAGCTCTAGGCTGGCCTGCCTGGCGGCTACGTGGAAGCTACAACGGCATGAAGAGGGTCATTCGTGCAGCAGTGTCCAGAGTCTGAAAATCATATTAAGGGCGAGAAGGGCAAGATGATGGACACCCAGGTTCCTCTCCAGTGTGTCCTCACAGAGTGATCACCAAGTCATCACCAGGTCACCGCAGTCTTGTCCCTTCCCATCGGGGGTCTCTGTTGATCTGCTGATGTCACCTCTCTAACCCCCACTCCACTGACAAGAAGCAAAGCGGTGCCTTTTATCCTTGCCTCAGTCAAGACACCCTGGCTGTCCAGTTACCCAACTCCTAACTCCTTCTTCCAAAGCTTCTCTCTAGTCTCTAGCGGATTTCCAGAAAGATATTCAGAATAAGATTAGTAATACGCAAAAAGATACTTTGATAAAAAAGAATTATAAACACAAATGGATGATGTTTAGACGTACCCGCAAACAAATAAATTTGCCCATCCATAATGACTGGGAAAAATCAATGCATATTTCCAGGAAATATTTTTGAGTTTTATTAACATAAAGAACACTAGTATAACAGCTCTTACAAGTTATTATTATTTTACAGCAACATGAATTAAATACGAAGAAGCACAAACAGCAGGAGTATAATAATGCAGCAAAGATGATGAGTGAGCACAGATGTTCAGGCTTACTTACACTTGGAGTCTTAGTCACCAAGTTTTATTAGACAGTTCAGCTCACTGCTGTGTTAAACTACCATATTGCTTTCCTTACTCCTCCTCAAATGGTGCAATTAACAAATTACAAGTGCTTTTTTGCTATCCAGTAGAAGGTGGAATATCTTGAAAAGGTTTATTAAAATTATTTTATCTCATCTTCAGATAATCGTTGAAAAGCACAACACTGTGTCAGTAGACAGAAAGCCTTAATTTCTTTTTTACCATCAGAAGGTGAGGATTAAAAAACAAAATGTAAGTGCATGGATTTGCTAGACTGAAAGTATGATTTCCATATCCATAAATCAGTTCAGAATAAACGTTGCTACTACCCCACTACTTCAGGTCTCTCCATGGCCACCAATGTCATATTTAATTTGAAAAAAATGTATTAATTGGGCCACAAAACCATCAGATGTAGCTTTTCGTGAGGTGTTCGGTTAGTGTTACACTTTAGCATAAAACTATTAAGAGTGTGTTACTTTTTAGCATTCAAAGAGCCAGACACATGCAACTCTGGATATGAATTAAAGAGCTATATTTAGAATGCAAAACCCACATATCAAAGCAAGTAAATATTATATATTCTTGCTGTGTGTAGCCTAAATGAGAATGACATTTAAGTGAGAAATTTTAGTAATAAAATACATGTACATATCATAAAATATCATCCAAAGATTATTTTTGCTTTACTAAACAAAATTAACCAGTTCATAACCCCCTTTCACATACACACATGCACACACACAGAGGCATGTATCTTGTCATTTCAAATTTTTGGTTTGCTTTAGGAATACTTCAGATAATAATGCAAGCCTGTAAGATTCTTATGGTAATCTTTCATCTCTTGAGAGATATTTAGAGATACTTATTTTAAAAAAAATCATTAGCCTATTAAGCATAGGCCAAGGGTTGAAATATTTTAAACATCTGCATCTTTACGTGTATTTTTGTCAGCAAAAACATATTTTTATTCAAAAAAAAGAGAATGGATCTCTTTAGTTGGTCCGGTGCACATTCCTTTGTAGTGAGACTTTCTTAAGCCTGGTTTATCATCTTGGCTATTAAAAAAGCAGCAGCAACTGATAACGAAGTTTTTCTTTTTAACCAAAGTTTACACAGAAGAGATTAAGAGAGTTTCTAGTCCATGAAATGATGTACTCTAGGCTGATATAATCAGATTATTTTTCTTTTTTTCTGCAGA
This sequence comes from Physeter macrocephalus, assembly GCF_002837175.3. Classification (NCBI taxonomy): domain Eukaryota; kingdom Metazoa; phylum Chordata; class Mammalia; order Artiodactyla; family Physeteridae; genus Physeter; species Physeter macrocephalus. The sequence goes on from NC_041226.1 coordinate 72,510,253, forward strand.
ATGGTCCAGCACAAGCTGTTTAATGGTGCAGAAGAGTGGGAGAAAGTGAAGCTCTTATGTCACACTCTGGCTCTGCCACTTACAAGCTGTTATTTTCTTAGGAAAAATACTCCATCTTATTTTTCTCTTCTGGCAAAAGAAGGTAATAATAAATACGTACACTGTGTAGCTGCTGTGAAATTCTAATGGGATAATGGCTGTGTGCAGAACAATTAGCAGAGTACTGGATACTCTGTAGATTAGTGTGTGGTAACTACCATTGTTTTGTTGTATCTTCCATGTGGTTTCCCAGGTTTTACGCTCACACCATCACTCTGAGATAGATTATAATCTCCGTGTTAGAGCTGAATCATTTAAAGCTTAGAGGTTCGGTGACTTTCCTATTGTCACACTGAACTCCTCTGCAAGTCTTCTGATTCCAAATCCAGAACATGCTTTCCCTGACTTGTCCTGCCTGGACCGTACCTTAAAGCAGGTAGGGGGCAGCCAGGGAACACTGTGTGGTGAGCATCTGGGTGAGAAGGGGCTGCTGCCCGTGTTATTTGGCAACTCATCCAATAAGAAGAGGCTGCCGGGGATGAGTGGCCTTGGCCATTGGAAACCCGTGGTAGCCAGAGCTCAAGTCCAGCTGCAGAGCTGAGGTTGTCTACACTACGGCACATTTGTCATATTAATTGGTCTTTGCTTTACCGGCTCTGGAGGAAAAGCAGGTTTTTCTTATTCATTACTCTGGATTCCAAGTCTAATTCCTCAGATACTCTTACATTAATTATTTAAATCTGAATAACTTCCTGCCCTAAAACAGCAGTCTTTGACATTGCTGTCTTTCAGCTGATAATGGAGGAGAAAGATGTTGGATTCAAAGAAAAGGCAAAAAATTAAAAAAAAAAAAATTATGATACAAAATAAAAAACTAAAACCTGTGTCTCCTGAGAAAACAACTTATCAATAGACAAAGGAACCCCAGTCAACTACATGGAAGGAAAATTGTAGAAGAAAAATGCAATCCATACAAATTTGAGATGATATCAATCTCGAACATGCCAGAAAATCCTCCCAGGCCATATATAATTTATAATAAAAGGCACAAACTTTGGCTTGCACAGTCTGATGCCCTTTCCTTTACCTCCACATACTTGAGCAGCAGGAATCAATAAATGTGCTCTTTCTCCATCTAAATGAATCAGAGAATCCAATTTCTTTCTTTTTTTTTTTTTTTTTTTTTTTTTTTTTTTTTTGCGGTACGCGGGCCTCTCACCGCCTGACTCTGAAATCATTGTTCCAGACAGAGCACCCAGATGGAACAGATTTTCACAAAACGTCACTGTCACCGTGAACCTTTCTTTCTCTTTTGGATGGCTTTAATAATTTTGAGCCTTCTAATAATTTGCTAGGTTCCAAACAGAAGATGCGAATAATTTTTTTAAATTCCAAATCATCGTAAATATCCATTGTTTGCCTGCCTGAGTGTTATGGTTTGAATTGTGTCCCCGCAAGATTCATATGTTGTGGTCCTAAGCCACAATACTGCAGAACGTGACCTTAGTTGGAAATTGGGTTGTTGCAGATGTAACTACTTAAGGTGGAGTCATATTGGAGGAGGGTGGGCCCCTCCTCAGACATCAGACACCAATGTCCTTACAGAAAGTAGAAATTTGAATACAGATACACATGTAGGAAGAACACCTTGTGAACATGAAGGGAGAGATGGGGAGAGGCATCTATAAGCCAAGGAGAACTGAAGATTGACACAGACCACCAGAAGCTGGGGGAGAGGCATTGGACGGATTCTCCCTCGCGGACTCAGAAGGAATCAGGCCAGCTGACACACTGTTCTTGAACTTCCAGCCTCCGGAACTGGGAGACAATAGATTTCTGCTGTTGAAGGCCCCCAGTGTGTGGTACTTTGTTACATCAGCTCTCCTAGCAAGCTAATACATCGAGGTTGTCTCAGCAACATGCTCCTGGAACTTGGTGTTCTGTTTTCCAGTTTTAAAAGCTTTAAAAACAAATGGAAATACAAAGGCAAAGTCTAAGGGAGTTTATTTCCTTTCAAGGCCGAGTGTGGATGATTCAAACATTTTTAAGAGGAAAATACACAAGAAATGCCTGTCAAATACCTATACTTCCTTCTGCTTCAGGAGCCAGTGTAAGTCAATAGATTAATAAACTCATAAAATTAAAGGCTTTCTAGATCTTATACATCAAACTACCTTGGGAGTTGAGGGAAATTCTCATAAGCAAAGAAACAAAACCATGTAGTTTTGGAACCACACGTCATGGTCCTCACATCCTCCACCACCATAACCACTGACTTTGACAGATCGCTGTAGAACTTGCAGAAATTGTAGCTACACCTAGCTCAGTATAGACATCCAGTAACTGAAAGCCATCAATATACCCATACCCATCTTAGAAACAAACTGATGTTTTGACTGATCATGGGGATTGGGAAATTAAATTAGTTGATAAATGCATCTATATCTATTCTTCATTTTAAGAGTTAAAGCATCATACACTGATTGGGAAATTAAATGAAAATGAATTAATTTGTAACCAACATATCATTATGATATCTTTTCCAAAATATATTATACTAAATGCTTCTCTTAAAGGTTCACTTCAGAGTAATTTGAAAAATTTCAAATCAAAACCTGGTTCAAATCTTTTATCAATAGATACCTGGTCCTCTTAAAAGTGGATGATTATTTAAAACCAAATTTAGTTAGTAGCAAATAAAGACACATATTGTCTCCACAGCGATATTTTATATGATGACACTTTCAACCAACAACCTGTGAAATTAAGTATTTTCAAGTAACTCTTATTCCGATTGACAATACTTTCAAGAAAGTCTAGCATTTTGATGCTTCCTTTTTTACTTTCTGTTAAACGATTTGGATGGAAAAACTCCAGTCTCCTATTAGAAATCTTAACCTCCGCTTGATTTTATACAACAAAAAGCAAACAAAAACTAGCTTTCAAGACACTTATTTTCAGGAAGTTGATGTGGTATATACACATGTGAACATCAGAATAATACTTGTCAGGATCATTCTATATCTTTCCAGAAGTTTCACAATCCCATATCTACCATCAAAACCCTAAAATATATGAAAATCAAAAGTTTATTTTAACACATTTGGTGGCAAAACCTGAACTGAACAGATATGTTGGTCTTTGCAGCTCTTATTTATCCCACTGGTATAAGAGGTCATAGTCTCCTGCAGATATATTAAAGCGCTGAGGTGCTGCCCAGATCCCAGTGGTTATGGAGAGTACATGACACACTATATATATAATAGTACACGATATTATATAGATACAATATGATAGACATCTAAAATTTTTTTAAATCTTAATTTTGAAATATATCTTCCTTCCCCAAGGATTTGAGGTAAGGGATTATGAATTTTATGTAGTTTTAACACATTCTACCTCACACCAATAAAAGAAATTAATCAACAAATTCTTGTTAGATACCGATTGTGTACTAGATTATGCAAATAGGACAGAGTCTTCATTCGTTAACAGTTTATAACTTAATTGAGGTAATAAAAACATACATCCACTAAAAGAAAAATTATCCTATAACAAATGTCACAGATTGTCCAAGATTAACTGCCAAAGCAGAGATATAAAATCCTCCATTTTTCTATTCCTTGCCCAAGCAGGCATCATTCTTTCCCTCTGAGAAAGAGACTGCCTGAAAACACTCCTAAACCAGGCAATCTCACTTGGCACATAAGAAGAAACTGCCTGCCACCCCAGGCAAATAAATGTAGAAAATAAGGTCATCAATTCAAAACACAATAAATGTATTAGGTTGAACTAAGTTTAACGGAGACCCATAAAGACCCTGCAGTGCTTAGTGAAGTTTCCCCACCATGAACCAATACTTATTCTAGCACTTCTAAGTGTCAGATACTTGATCAGTGCTTTATAAGTGTTACATCATTTAATCCTCATACAAGCCCAGGGGCAGATATTCATCTCTCAGAGAAAAAACTTCAGAGAAGTTAAGCAACACATACAAATGGCCTAGAACTCCTAACTTGCAGAGTTGGAATTTGGAAGCGGATTCATATATCTGACTCAAAAGTTTATACTCTTTCTACCCGTTTTCCTTATAGGCGACAGTCAGAGTATATTACAGGGAAAGGATCCACTTTAAAAAATTATACTTGGGAATCCTGATCTTAGTTATTCCACTTTACAGATTCTCCCCTACCATGACTTTATTCAGTGATTATATCATTACATACAAAAGTAAATAGAATTTCAGTTCTACTTTCTTTATATGTCATCCCCTTTGTTTTTACTAGATTGCCAGTTGCATGAGAATAGAGGCTCAACACTTAACACAGTACTGGCAGATAGACCTCACTCAACAAGTTTTACGTGAATGAATGAAGCTGTCAGTGCTCAAATTCCTTTAGACAGCAGGCATGCGGGCAACATTTATCTAATGGCTGATATGTATGTCTCCACAGTTATGGACATTTCCTCATGGTTTTCACACCATCCTTAGGAACAAGGCAAGACAGAATAGACTAAATGTAAAGAAGGAAAAACCAATCTGTTGTCACTTATGCAAGACACTATTGAGTTCTTTTTTTAAAATGAAGCTTAAGGAGTAAGATTACATTTTGAGAAATAAAAGTTAACCATGATATTAAAAGGCTGAAACTTTTGACCATACTCTTCTGGTAGGAGACACCATACTAATAATTTCCTTACAAAAATAAATTAAAATATTAGTGTATTTAGAGATTTTCTTTCCTGGTGTTTTAGCACCCCTTTTATAATGGACATCAATTAGAGACTACACATTTATACGTAACTAAACACAAGCCATTTTGTAATGTGAGGGAGAGGTTCATAGACCTCTGCTTGGCCATCTCCCCTGTAAAAGAGTGGACAAAGCACACTGAGCTACAGAATTACTTTCAGGATTAGAAAGTGTCCGTTTCATTAATCTCCTGCTCTCTACTGATTCCCAAATACTTCTACATCCCTCGCCTTCAGCATCCTGCTAGACTCTGCACCTGAATGTCCCAACCCGGTTCAACTTCTGTTTCCAAACCATAAGTCACTGTGTTTCTCCCCTCCTTTTCCACTCCTCCTCTCACCACAAATCGAGGTGTCCCTCCTTCTACCTTCCCTAGGTCATTATCAGAGTCACCCCTCCTTTTAACTTATCCCCACCATAAAACCAATCACCGAATCCCATCAGTGTTACTTCCAAAGTATCTTCTGAAACTAGCTTCCCTGTCTGTCCCCACCGTCCAGCCTTCATTTTTGGTTCTCTTCACCTTCTACTTGGATTACTGCACAAGCAGGTGACCGTTTCCCTCTACTCTAGTCCAATATCCACACTACAGTCCCAATTTTCTACCTAAAAATAAAATCTGACCTTACGCACTTAAGACTTGGCCAGTTCCATATTTGTTTCTCACAGTTCAATGCCCCGTTTGCAGCACACAAGGATCCAGCCTAGTTTTTCAGCCTATCTCCTGTCTCACACATGTGGCTTTCTAGTCACTTGGATTTTTTGCATCATCTCCAATATATGCTGAGTCCTTTTTGAGTCTCTGCTTTCGCACACATTTTTCACTCTGCCTGACTTGCCTCTCCCTGCCTCACTGTCTGGCAAAATCCAAGATGCCCTTTGCGACCCAGATCAAACGTCATCTGCTCTGCAACGCATTTATTGATTTCCCCTGGAAGGACTAATCTTTTTTTTCTTTCTGTGTTTTCACAGTACTTCATTCATTCTCCAAACAGCAGTCAAGGGGATCTTTTTGAAACATAACTAAGATGACAAGGTATTCCTGTGGAACGTGTGCAATTTGCTCTTTATTCCACTGAGAATAAACTCTAAACTCCTTACCCTGTCCTACTCAAGAGCTTCCCTTTAAACTAGGAAGTGGGCCTCTGCCCTGGGCCCCACCATTCAGCACATCAAAAACACACCCATGATTCATTTATTAACGAACACACAGGTGCCTCTGTCACTTGGATCTGGAGTTCAGTGACGGCATTTCGTGGGGGGGAGGGGGTGGGCAGCAGACCACAGTTCAATGGCCAGATCCAGCCTGCCTGATTTTGTCAATAAAGCTTTATTGGAACACAGCCACGTCCATTCATTTACCAGTTGTCTAAAGCTCCTTTTGTTGGCTACCTGTTACAAACTGTATTGCTCGGAAAGCCAAAAATATTTGGCACTTTACAGAAAAATTTGCCAGCCCCTCGCACAGCCTGTAACCCTGAGCATCTACTCTTGTGACCACCCACACTCAGGCCCAAAGAAACACTTCTCAACGTCTGTTGACCTTTGTTCTCAAAACAAAGGCTACTTTTTGTCCAAGTGATACATAGGTCCATAGGTTGTGTCACCAGCATCAAAAAATTGACATTTCTTTGGGAGCCAGAGAGGATTTGAGTGCTTTAGATATAATTAGGTATAGTAATTATCCCGTCAAATCCTTTCTCTAAGACAATATGGATGTGGTAGACATCTATGTAATAAAATATTATTTCCCCAAAATGCTAAGTGTCCATTTTCTTACTTTTCTTCATGTTCTTATTTGTGGTTCCAAAGGTACTCACAATTTATCACATTATATTCAACAGTGGTGCATGGCAGTCAAGAAACATTCTGTAATATTAAAACATTCATTTTTGTCTTAAATTTAAATATGTTGGTCTAGATATAAAATGCATGAAGCGTGATCCTAACTCTACCCTCACAACTATTCAACACTGAATACCAGCAATGAATGACATTTATAAAATATAATATAGACATGGAAAAACTAAAATGAACATAAGTTTATATTTATATAAAATATAATTAAATTTTTAAAATAAATAATTTTGACATACATGTTTTATAATTAGTATTTCCCTTTTAGTACAATACATAATTTTGAATATTTTATTTTTTTATGTTTTTAATTTTTTTTGAATATTTTAGAAAAACAACTATTTTTGACAATATATTTAAACATTTTTCAACTTTTGTGATTTGCCTTGACTTGCAGTTTTGGTGACACATTTAAATTTTGTACACTTCGAACACAGTTACATTTTATTTTTTAATCCCTTAGAGATCATTGCAGCCAATAAAATATGTTATGGACTGTTATTTATTTAAGCTTAATTAGTGATTTTGCTAAAATGAAAGCAAGAAAAATAAAATCTAAGGAGCAATGATATAATTGTTTCTATAAATTATGAGTGTTTTTCTTACCTTATGAATACACGATCACTGACCCATTTACAGAACATCCCAAAATAAGCAGTAATAAAGAAAATCAGTCATCTTGAATCATTTGCTAACATTTAGTCATGCAAATCTTATCGTTTGATGGGTATTTTGAAATCTTGCCTTTGTGAAGGCATATTTGTCAAGGCAGAAGAGACAGAATGTAGTCCAGTCCAGTCAACACAGTCCAGTGATTTTGATCTGTAAGGTTAGCTCTTTAGACCTATGGCATATGGGTCTCCATTTTCCCTCCTGCCTGGGTCCCACAGCTGGAGGGGGTGGGCCTGCTTATGGGGCTTAGTGTCTGGTCCCTGCTTCCTAGGTTCCTGTCTCACTCCTACCTGCTTCCCCTGGGATTACATGCACCCCCGTTCTCTCTATAGGAGGTCTCTCTATAGAAGATTCCTGAGGCCAGACTCATTTGACATTCGGACCCCAGGTTGCAGCTTGGCCTTATGGACCAACAACCTAAGGGAATTTCCCAGATTCCTTATCACATCAGTTGTCTTGTTTTCCTCACAATGTCCTTGGCAACCTGATATCTCTTTATTAATTTGTTAACTTAACAGCTGACTCATCCAGATAGACTAGAATTGGTAGAACAGGGATCTTATGTTTTAATACCATATTTACAGTAACCAATAGAGTGTTTGAAATATAGGAGGCATGCAATAAATGTTCATTGAGTAAATATCTATTTACAGCATGAATAATGTGTTCTAATTATCCATGGCCATGAACTGCTCTTGCTTGATAACAAGTTCTTAATGCATAATTCAGTGCTGACTCAAAATTACTTCTTGAATGAATGAGGGGGTAAATAAACGGATAAATGATTGAACAAATTCATCAACTGTAAGGAGTATATTCCCAATTAAACTAAAGGAGTATTTTAGATCTTGGGTTAATTCTTTCTGCACCTTGGTTTCTCCACGTGCTGTATCTTGGAATCACTGTCTTCCACCACCAAGCAAATGTTTTTGCGTTAATTTGTGTTAAGCCCGTGAAACTCCTCCACTGACAACCATATAACTTTATTATTGTTGTGTCTCAGCCACCAGCTCAGAGCATGTCATTTGCCAAGAACATGTTCAAAGCAGATGGACAGGAAATCTGTGAAGCTTTTATTATTTTTGTTATCGCGTGTTATAAAGGACATGAGCCTGTATAATCAAACATTGCTGCAGAGAGCCTGCAGCTCCCTGATAGCCACAGCCCAGCAACACAAATCCTGCTTAGATGAGTCTCACTGCTACGAACACAAGCAGAGACTCGAGTCAAGGGAAGAAAAAGAGAGGCTATTTTATTAACAATTTCCTGGCTATCTAGGAACTTCCTTGACACATATATGGAAACTGAATATCATGATAATAAAATCTAGACACACTCCTCTCACTTAGATGACGTCTGCATTGATTTTCTCAGTAACTCACTTTTTTATCAGACAACAGACCCAACGTTTGTATGCAGGTCCTTCTTCCTTCTTAGAAAAAAATTAGCTACTTCACTTTTCATCAAGAGATTTTCATCAGGGATTTTACATGGGCCCATGAAGTTAAGAAAGTGTATAATTCTTTCTTTTTAAAAATAAAATTGGTATCTTATTATTTAAAAAGTCGTGCATGTGCATTATAGAAAGCAGACACATAGAAAAGGTACAAAATAAAACAATCATCTTCTCTCCATTTAGAGGGTTCTGCCACTACGTCTTAGGGCAGCGGTCCCCAACCTTTTTGGCACCAGGGACCGGTTTCGTGGAAGACCATTTTTCCACGATGGAGGGTTGGCGGGGGTAGGATGGTTCAGGTGGTAATGCGAGCGATGGGGAGCAATGGGGAGCGGCAGATGAAGCTTCAATCACCCACCGCTCACCTCCTGCCGTGCGGCCCAGGTCCTAACAGGCCGCGGACCAGGGGTTGGGGAACCCTGTCTTAGGGTATCATTCCCAAGAAACACACACATGCATACGCATTTTTTCAAAATAAGACAATACAATACATAGGTTTTGTAATTTTTTTCAATTAAGGATATCTATATCTCCTTCTCAATAAATTCTCATATCATCTAATACCCACTCTTATTCAAATGTTCAATTAGATCCCAAATTTCTATTACTGCTGATTTGTTTGAATTGGAATCCAATGCAGGATCACACATTGTTTCTAGTTGCCATGCCTCTTAAGGGCTTTTTAATCTAGAACAGTCACATTTCTTATGATATTGAGTTGCCAAGGAGACCAGAAATTTCTTATCTCTTAACTCAGAAGCAGACAGAGGTTTATGAAGATAGATGACTATGTGACCACAAGTATATTAACTCCATCCCATCAAACTCCTGATGAAATAACCAAGAGGATTCCCTAAAATGGGGATGAGGGCTCTGTATGTTCTCGAAACTTAATGATGCATGCTACTTTACATGGCAGAACCAATAAGGAATGTCTTCTAGACCTAGGGCGGATTGAATGGGATTGAAGGAAGGCAATTCCCTCTGAAAGTCTAGGATGTCTAAGAGGTAAATGGAAGGTACCATGGTCCCATAATGGGAGTTAGACATGGGGCCAGTCCTCAGCACATCAGAGGCACCCAGTTTGGCATCTCCTTTGCCTCTGTAGACCAGTAGCATCTGGAGGACTCTGAAGGACAGAGGACTTGTGCCATGAGTGCACACACCAAGCAGAATAAGGCATGAATCTCTGAAGGAAAAATACTGGGGTTCAAAGGCTACACAAAAGCCAAGCTGGTGTACAGGAGTATAGAAAAACTTCCTTCAAGGAAAAGCAAGGACTTAGAAAATGTTATCACCTACGAAGGCCTCCTAAATAATCCAACTGATGACCTATGCCAGAATAATAGAAAATGAAGCAAGATAATAAAAGAAGAATGAAGAAATCAAGTTATCAAGGACTCGTAGGGAGCATGAAATCAGTTAAAAACAGAGAAATAAATCCTGACAAACATTCTAAGCAGTGTTACAAAATTAATGCCTCACAATATTTTGATAGAGATTATCTATTCCTTACAAAAAGTTTTTATCACTTTAAATTAATAAGAAAAAAGAAATGAGCAAGAAACATCAGCAAAAAGCCCTGATTCCAAAAGGAAGACACAGCCACTAGAAATAATGTTTTTCAATAATTTTTAGACTTTATCATTTAAGTAAAAAGAAAAAGAAAAAGGTTAGAAAACTATAGTTGCTGTAATTACAAGTTTCTTTTTCAGGTAAAATTTTAAAAATGAAAGCAAATAAAATTAATGGTGATCATCTCTAGTTCACGAAGCTATTGGTGATTTTAATTTTATTCTTTATGCTTTTCTGTACTTCCCATATTTTCTAAAAAGGAGCATATACTATCAGTATAATCAGATTTTTATCTTATTTTTATTAGTACAAATATTTTAATTTGGCCTTTTATTATCTCCAACAACACTTTAAATGTAGTATAGCCTACGGGTCCTTCCTTGGTGTCCTACTATCTCACTATATGGGCTAGATGGCCTTTTTCAAATCCATAGCTTCAAATGTCATCTGTGTACTGACGACACACCCAAATCTATTTAACTACTTCTTAAACATCTTCACTTGTTGATGTGGACGAAGCTTAAACAAATACTGTATGTTCAAAATGGAAATCATTCTTCTTCAACAAGTCATTCCTCTTTTCTAGAGTTAACTATTTCATCAAAGACATTTGATTTACCCAGCTGCCCAGATTTAGCAGAAGGCTGTTGAAGAATCATAGTATTTGAGTGAATGATGGGTTTAGGGGAGAAATGACATTTGAGATGGGCCTCAAAAAATTACTAAGATACCACCAAGTGTAAAACTAGGACATGATTGGCTCATGAAAAATCACTACATCTTATCAGAGGTCAGAATGAAAACTGCAGTCATGCAAATGAAGCATCTTTAATTTGAGATATCTAAAGACAGAGATGACTGGCTTCAGATGAGTTCCTACTTAAAAGGATACTGAGCTGATCACCAACATAGTTGAAAAAATTATTGTTTGTGCTTTTGAGACACAAAGGGCAAAGTAAGCCTCTGCTGATAGTGGCCTAGAGAGATACTGGCTTCCACCCTTCCTTTCAGAGACCTGAAGACAATATGTTTCATGCGCGGACTTAGAAGTGGTTTATGTGTTTCTTAAAATTTCAAAGGAGATGTATTGCTTTGGTTAAGTCCAAGAACATGACAAATGAAGACTTGAATTTTGATGTCAGAAAATGTTCATTTATGTTGCATTTTCTTGTATCACATTTAATACAAATTGAGGACCCTCTTCAAATCAGTTTTAAACTGCTCAAAAGAAGAAAAATCTACTGCCTCTATTATGTGAACTTCAAAAACCAAAACAGCATAAGTAAAACTTAATCTAAATATATGTTACATTTATGGGAAAAAACAAAATGAAAATAAAAGGTAGCCTTAAAAATCAAGGCATTTATATAGCACACAATTCAAATATGTAGAATTATTTCTTTTAACAAACTATAGAACATAAAAAGAAAACTGAATGCTAATTTCTATCATATATGTCAGATAAGTGATATTATAATGTCACTCTCTTTTCAAAACTGAAATGTTTTCATGAGAAACAATTCCAAAAGTTTATACACTGTTTAACTAAATATCATTATTATTGAAATAATTAATCAGTTTCAGCTCGGATTCCAGATCTATTAAGTCTGGATGGATGGACATCATATGAAGGAGAAAGGAGATTGGACTTGTAGAAGTTTCCAGCACAGAAATACCCCTTTCTTTAGGGATATATATAATCACTGCAGAAGTTTATAATGTCTAACTTGTGGCTCAAGGTAAATCATTCATATGTGATCTGATAAGCGATCTACGCTCTGTCGCTGGTTATCAAGGTCAAATGGAGCCCAGTTCCCTGGCTCCTTCGCTCAAAACTTAACTTCAATCAACAGCAAAGCTCGGGAGTTTCCGGATACGTAACAATATAGTTTAAAACGCCCCTTCAAAACACTTCTCCCGAATTAGCGTCTCTACAATTTTGAAAATATATTCCAGAAGTATCAGAAAGATAACATTGCTTATTTTAAAATACACGAAAGAGCAATAAATAACACACGCTTGGAAAAAATTAAATACATACAATAAAAAGGCCACTGTTATTTGACCAGGGATTTACCAAATCATCATGTAACTTAATGACTATCGATCATTTTTCAATCATTATCTATGGTTATCTAACCTAATAAAAGAGTATTCAGGCAATTCTGCTTTCAACATATTAAAAGTCATTTTCATGATATAGATTTTGAGTAGAGGAATGTAGCTCTTGGCTCTATCTAAGCACATTTCAGACGTAACTAGTTAAGAATGTCAGTGCACAAGCGTACACTTAAGTAATACATTAATAATAACATATGGCTTAAAATATACCCTGATTTTAAGCAGGGGATCATTAATGTATTATGAATCCATACGAATTATCACGGTAGAATGCCCAGAATTTTAAATGGGAAACTAATTCAAAATAGTAATTTCTATTTTTTAAAAATTAAGCTTAGTTCGATGTGTAATAAGTACCTTACCATTTGCCCAAAATCCTTTATCATTGTTACTGTAGCTTATGATTTGAGAACATCTTTATTATTACTTTTTCTGACATCTAATTTGCATCAAGTTCCTAATTTTCAACTGAAAACCAATTAGGCACTCCAAAATAGAAGAACCAGCGAGATTACCTTCTCAGTAACAGCGCTATTTTACCAAAGCCAGCGAGCGGAAAAGACACTGACAGGCTTGAGTTTTTTACCATCAAATATATTTCACTCTTTGAAGTTCATGTTTACAAACTCCCATCAAAAATGCTTATGGAGGGCTTCCCTGGTGGCGCAGTGGTTGAGAGTCCGCCTGCCGATGCAGGGGACGCGGGTTCGTGCCCCAGTCCGGGAAGATTCCACATGCCGCGGAGCGGCTGGGCCCGTGGGCCGTGGCCGCTGC
>NC_041226.1:72523615-72542787 GCF_002837175.3 Physeter macrocephalus
GCCACGACAGTGAGAGGCCCGCGTACCGAAAAAAAAAGAAAAAAAACCCAAAACGCTTATGGAGCCAAATAAATAGCACAATGCTTATCCCCTCCAATTTGCTTCGGACTTTCTAGATGACACATTCAGTGTTTCTAGTTTCAAGAAGGAAATATTCCTCTTCCACACACATTTCTCCCTTTATTCTTATGAGTCCTAAGTCCCAAGTGTCCTTCTCTAATTATGGCCTAATTATTATAAAATCCTAGTTACTCTTCCAATAAAATCTCTCTTGAATCTGCAGAATACCTGTCGCCTCTTAGCCCAAATGTCTATCACTTCGTACCCAGACTATTGCAGGAACCTCCAGGCCTCTGCTCAGATTTTATTCCGCCCCATCCATACCATCCCTAGGTTCATGCTTGCATCATGAAATACACATCCTAAAACTTGCATGGGTCCCCCATGGCTTGCAGAAAAAAATATATATATATATACTCAAAGCTCTCCACCGTCTGACATTAACTTATCCACTCACCATATCTCCTAGTGTTTCCCAGCAAAAGCTCTCGTCCCCCACTTCACCCATTGAAAGTATGCCTCCAGAGCAAACCTTGGTCTACGTTGAAGTCCCATGTTTCCTGAGGTCTCCAACAGAAGTTCCCACAAAGTAAGCAATATGTATGTGAAGCTTGGATTTATTTCAAGTCATGGGATCATCTCCTTTTCATGCTGAAAAGGCCACGTGAAATCATCTGGTTCAATTCTCTCATTTTATAAATACGACTCTGAGTTGCAGTGAAAGGTAATGAAGTAACTTGTATATGCCCACCCAGCTGGATACTGATAAATCAGAACAAGAATTCGCCTCCCAGAGAACTACCATTTTTGGTTATTTCATATCATGCAAATGATTGAGAAGCATTGCTAATGGTGATGGATATGATGCAATGACGTGCTTTCACTGCCTGCTGAAAAACTGTCTTGAGACCCTATTCTCTCAAATCCCAATCCCTACATGTGAGCCATTACACAGAAAATGTTTCCATTTTACACTTTAAGATCAGTATTTTGACAAAGAAATTGAACTGTACCAATGAGTTTTCATGGCCTATGAGACAACTATGAGATATCTATTTAAATAAAACACGTTTTTTTAAACAAGATTTAATTTTTCCTCTGTGGACTACCATATAAAGACCTATTTTCTCCTCCTGTCTTCACGCATAATGCCATGAAGTCAAACCACACGCGTATGTTTACTGCAGTTGGTAACTGGTTCTCTAAGGACTGCAACATTATTGGACAGAAAAAAAGGTGATGATCAGTAAAACTTTTCTAAGCAAGTCTGAGGAAGAAGCAAGTGTGATCAAGTAACTTACAACTTTCAGAGCTTACACCACCGAACCTGTTAGCCTAGCTCCTCTCTAAATCACAGGTAAACATCACAGGAGGAGAAAAAGAAATCAAACCCAAGAGTTATTTCCTGCCCTTGGAAGCTCTCCTGTGTAGACAGCAGGTGGCAAAACAACGGGGGGATAGAGCGCTGGATCAAGGTTGTAGGGGAAGTTTAAAAATAGTGTCTTTGTAGATAAGAAAAGAGAAAACTACCAAAGCAAATGTTCCGTTATCCACAGAAATCATAGTAAAATGTGTTTCAGAGAGGTTTGGGGTTGACCATCTGAGACTCCAGCTGTCTCCGGCGGGGGTGGGGGGGGGAGGTATTCAATTTTAGGTTAATGACAGTAATCTATCTGATATATTACGTGCCTTATTTTAACTTTCTACTGGTCTCCCTCTGTTTACTATTTGTTGTACTTTTCCTTCGTCTTCTTGATAATTTTTTATAACCATCATGTCAAGACGCAGTAACAATAAAACCATCCCCCTCAAATGCAAGAGTAAGCTGAGCTTCACCACTGTCTTTCTCGTGTAGATGTGTACAATTTTCTCAGATGTAACAGAAAGAGATCAATTTATTTTCCCCCTGCCTGTCTCCCGTCTTTGTACCCCAATAGTAGATAACTAGGTACAGATACATCCAATCTTTCTCTACTCTTCATCCCTCCTTAGAAGATACCTACTGGGTAATAATATAGTGGCAATAGTTTCCGTTTTTTATCATTGAAGTCAAACGTGAATGCAAGAGATCTGGGGGATAGGGATAGGAGGAAGTCCAATTTCAGTCCTGAAAAATACTAATAGGTGAAAATCTGCCGTGGTAGGTGTGGGCACTGAATGCTTATAAACGGACTCAGTATTGGAAAAACGTAAATTGGGCTAAGACCACCCCCAAACACACAAAACAGAAATGGGAAATACAAATACCATCGTCTCCATGCAAACTACTGCAAAGTAAGAGAAAATCATGAAAACTGAGGGGCAAAGCTCATTTCTGTGATAGGATGCAAATAAATATAATCTTTGTGGAAGAAGAACAGAAAACCATAAGGCAGGAAAGGTGGAGAATAAAGGTATTATAACCGGATGGTGGCGAGAAGGTTGAATTTTAGGACATAGAATTGCTATCCTTGCTGAAGGCAGCAAAGAGAAGCATTACCTTCGGGGGCAAATTGAATCACTGATGTAAGGATGACCTACAGAAGCATTCCTAGAAGTTATAAGAAAATAAAAATCAATTTGTAGACAATAAAATAGAAGAGCCTACAAAAACAAAGGAGGGAGAGCAAAATATCATTCTCAGAATTAAAGGATTACTGAGGAATCATCAAGAACAGAAGCAATACGTTTAAAAAGCCTGAAGAGGGGCTTCCCTGGTGGCGCAGTGGTTGAGAGTCCGCCTGCCGATGCAGGGGACACGGGTTCGTGCCCCGGTCTGGGAGGATCCCACGTGCCGCGGAGCGGCTGGGCCCGTGAGCCGTGGCCGCTGAGCCTGCGCGTCCGAACGGGAGAGGCCACAGCAGTGAGAGGCCCGCGTACAGCAAAAAAAAAAAAAAAAGCCTGAAGAAAGAAACGTTTCCTAACTAATAAAAGTAATTTGTAGTTCTGTTCTTTTCAGATATATATCCAGGAGTGAAATTGCTGGGTCATACGGTAGAACTACTAAGTGTTCATCAACAGATGAATGGATAAAGAAGATGTGATACATATATTATATATGTACACACACACACACACACAATGGCATGCTACTCAACCATAAAATAGAACATTTTGCCATTTGCAGCAACATGGATGGACTTGGAGAGCATTAAGCTAAGTGAAATAAGTCAGACAGAGAAAGACAAATACTGTATACTATCATATATATGTGGACTCTAAAAAAATAAAACAAACTAGTGAATATAAGAAAGAAAAGAAGCATACTCACAAATAAAGAGAACAAACCAGTGGTTACCAGCGGGGAGAGGGGAGAGAGGCAATACAGCGGTGGAGAGTGGGAGGTATAAACTACTGGGTGTAGGACAGGCTACAGGAAGGTATTGTACAACACGGGGAATATAGTCAATATTTCATAATAACTGTAAATGGAGTGTAACCGTTAAAATTGTATAAAAAAATTGTGTAAATGTTTTAAAGTCATTTGTATACAGGGCTCCACAAGTTTTAAACAAAATTAACAATAGCCCCCTCCCCCAATCCTGCCAGCATTGTCAACGAATATAGAACAATGGAGGGATATTGTACAGAGCTTGGCGGCAGAGCTCTTGCGACCTGTTAATTTTACTCACAGCCGAGTTGCTTTACTGCGGGAGGAAACTAGAAAGACATTTTTGGATAAACAAAAACGGAACAGCAAATCACTCATTTACACTTCTGGGAAAAAAATCACCTGAAACCTCAGATGACAGCAGAATAGTAACAAAGAACTTGGGGAATAGGGAAGTAAAGTTGTAAATTGAGGTCTCAAAAAGCAAATGTCTTACCAGAGGAAAACAAGTAATATAAACGTGCAAACTGGCTGATGCAAAGCCACAGAAGTAGCAGCATCTGTGGCAAACGTGAAATTTTACACCCCACCATTGAAATGCAAATGCTGAAATACATCCACTGCCTCCGCCGTCCAGCCAGAGGGGCAGCAGCGCTCAGCGCTCCACCTCTACTGTGAAAACACATTAGAGTTCTCCCTTCGTGGCTTCCCATCCCAAAACAGCTGTGCCCTTGGATATCAGGGGGATTTTGAGGCCATGAGCAATCTTGGCCTTGCGGGGTTTCCCGAGTTTGCCCCTGTGCTCCACCCACTCCTCTCTGTTCCAGCGCTGGGCATGCATCACGCCACATCCTTTCCCATAGAGGTCCTGAGGAATTTAGCACCGCTTTTGATGATCGTTAAAATAACCACAGGTTTTGCTCTATTCCAGTACTAGCTAAGAGAGCCTAATGTGTATACATGACTGAAACGCTGTGTCAAGAAACCAAAATTCACCCAACAAAACACATTTCCCCTTTTTTCAAGTTGCGTAGAGAAACACTATTGCCAATTTCATTGCAAGATATTTCTGCACTACATTTAAAATCAGTGTTTAACTGATTCCTTAAATTTTACATTAATTGGCTAAGTCTTTCATGCTAATTGGGAAGAAGCAATAACAACCGAATGGAAGATATAGCTGGTTGCACAATATTCTATATCAAAGGCCTGATTATACCTGCATTAACTATGTTTAAAAATTCATATTAACTGTTGAACTTAGACTATGGTAACCAACAAGGACCTACTGTATAGCACAGGGAACTCTAGTCAATATTCTGGGATAACCTATATGAGAAAAGAATCGAAAAGAGAATGAATATATGCATATGTATAACTGAATCACTTTGCTGTACACCTGAAACTAACACAAAACTGTAAATCAACTATACTCCAATAAAATTAAAATTTTTAAAAAGCTAAGAAAATACAGCAAAGTATCTATTTTATAAAATTCTGGATTATTTTCTATATTTCTGTATTCAAATTTTCTACATATGTGGTTTTCATATAAAGCAGATTAATAATTTAAAGTATTGTTCTAAAATTTGGGCAATGAATATGGATCATATTAAAATGAGAAATTATCTTTCAATAATTTATTTATAACAATTCATTCTAAAATACAATAAAAGAAATAAAGTTGTCATCTGGTCGTTTGTCATGCAGATACATCATTTTCTCAGAACGGGCTTTTTTGAATTAATGCTATAATTGTTCATACATTCTGAATAATCCAAACCCTAATTACCAGTCAACGGGTGAAACACATTTTGTTCAATATCATTTTCTGAAAGAACACCAGTGAAAAAGAAAGTTAAGATGAGGCCTTTCCTCAAGCCTTTTGCAAAAATAAATTCTAAGTTGTTAAAAAGGTAAATGCTAAAATAAACTGATGTAAATAAGAAATAAGAAAAGGTATATCAGTAAATATATGTGTGACTAGATTACACATTCTAAGTGTAAACCAAAGGAAAAGGATGGAGAGTGAAAATATCAATAGATGAAAGTACAAATATGAAAATTTTGCCACCATTGTTAGGTAAAAGTAAAGATCAATAAAATACATATCACTATGGAAAAAACATGCAAAGGACATAAACATGAACTCAGATATTCACCAATTCAAACCTCAAATTAAACATCAATACCAGCCTCTTTCTATTTTTAATTTTTTGGCCTAGAATATTGGCAGAAGTTTTTTAAATTTTAATATCTTAGTCTGGTACATATGCAGGGAGTTTGATCAGTGTCTACTGATAAGAGCAAATTGTTCTTTCATGTGTTTGTTGGCGATCTTCACATGAAAGAATGCTCAACATCATTAATCATTAGAGAAATGCAAATCAAAACGACAATGAGATATCATCTCACACCGGTCAGATTGGCCATCATCAAAAACTCTAGAAATAATAAATGCTGGAGAGGGTGTGGAGAAAAGGGAACCCTCTTGCACTGCTGGTGGGAATAATGTAAATTGATACAGCCACTATGGAGAACAGTATGGAGGTTCCTTAAAAAACTACAAATAGAACTACCATACGACCCCGCAATCCCACTACTGGGCATATACCCTGAGAAAACCATAATTCAAAAAGAGTCATGTACCAAAATGTTCATTGCAGCTCTATTTACAATAGCAAGGACATGGAAGCAACCTAACTGTCCATCAACAGATGAATGGATAAAGAAGATGTGGCACATATATACAATGGAATATTACTCAGCCATAAAAAGAAATGAAACTGAGTTATTTGTAATGAGGTGGATAGAACTGGAGTCTGTCATACAGAGTGAAGTAAGTCAGAAGGAGAAAAACAAATACCGTATGCTAACACATATATATGGAATCTAAGAAAAAAAAATGTCATGAAGAGATTAGTGGTAGGACAGGAATAAAACACAGACCTACTAGAGCATGGACTTGAGGACATGGGGAGGGGGAAGGGTAAGCTGTGACGAAGTGAGAGAGTGGCAGGGACATATATGCACTACCAAATGTAAATTAGATAGCTAGTGGGAAGCTGCCGCATAGCACAGGGAGATCACCTCTGTGCTTTGTGACCATGAGAGGGGTGGGATAGGGAGGGTGGGAGGGAGGGAGACGCAAGAGGGAAGGGATATGGGAACATATGTATATGTATAACTGATTCACTTTGTTGTAAAGGAGAAACTAACACACTATTGTAAAACAGTTATACTCCAATAAAGATGTTAAAAAAAAAAAAGAGCAAATTGTTATTTTTATGAAAGCAATTAGGCATTGAGAGTCTCAGAGGTTTTTTTTCATAGCTTTGGTTTAACAATTCCACATCAAGGAACTCCTACTAAGGATATAATCAGATCTATATCTATATCTAACAGCATGTTCATTGTGGTCTTATACATGGTTTATAGAACTAAAAATCACTTATTAACATAATAATTAAGTTCTTTTCGGTAGTCCGTGTGTTATAACAGTATACAGCCATCAAAGTGTTTTCAAAATTAGTTGAATAATGGGAAAATCTTCACAATAAAATGTTAAGTGGAAAAAAGTGTATGATTTTAATTATACAAGTAAATACTTCAAAATCTCCATCATGGTTTTCTCTCAGTCATGATTTGCTAGGAAGTTTTTATTCTACATTTTTTGTGTATTCTTAAATATTCTATGATGAGGATACCCAACTTCCATAATTATAGGCTATTTTTCTTTTGTAGGATAGATCTTTTCATTCATTCATTCATTCATTCACTCATTCACTTTACAAATATTCACTGAATGCCTAATATGGGTAGAATTGATATTTAACACCAGGTTCTAGGTTACAAAGCTCCTTCTTCTGTGTCTCTAAATTAAGTATCACTAAATCAGCAGTCTCAGTTATGACATAATTAATCCAAATTTAAAAAATCAATATGATGATATGTTCATACCATTGAAAACCACGCAGCAATAAGAGCGAGAACACAAACCATGGATACGTGCAACAAAATGGATGAATCTAGCTCTGTGTATTTGTAATATTTCCTTCCATCAAAATTATTCTACTGACAATAAAATCAACACCATGAAAAAGTCTATTGTTTAGAATGAGTTGATTTAGAAAAAAAATAATGGATTGCAGGAACTGTAATTTTAAGTAGATTTGCCCATTTTAAAATTTGTCTTTGGCCATGGATGATGCTTACTAACAGAACTTCCAGGGTCCATAAAAATGACCGAGAAAAAACACTTTCACGGTATCTAGAAAGAGATGAATCATACAGCTTGAGATACTGCAGAGAGGTGAGAACATCCTTGCCAGACGTAATATGCTGGCTTTGCCTTGGTGAACTGTCAGGAGATGGGGCGGGAGCTCCTTAGGCACCTGCTCTGCTCTTGGTCCAGGTGTGTTGGTCCAGATCAGGGCTTAGAAAGGAAATAGACAGTGGAAGCCACGTGGGAAGCCAGAAGATAAACTTTGGGGCCACTTTCCAGCATGTGAATTTCCTGAGATATAAATTATTTTCAGATATTTTCGAGTCATATGAAAATGGATATATTATAAAGTATAATTCAAAATCCATGCATATTTTTCGAGTAGAACGTAAGTTTTCAGGTAGCTACTTGTACTCACTATCTGAGTCCCTGAAAAGGGGTTTCTTTCCTTTTCATCAGCCACTGGGGAACCTTCACAAAGAAGAAGATGTGGATCACACTCTCTGCAAGAGGGCCCCCGAAGTCCAAACCACATGTGATGCTCTGAATAGGGTAGAGGGCCCCTCTGAGGAAGCTTCATGGAACTGTCACAGCCCTGCCCACAGGTGCCCAAGCCAGCCTCGGGGAGCCTCAGGCTCGTGTGTGTGTGTGTTTGCATGGGCATGTTACGTGCTGTGTGTGTGTGTGTGTGTGTGTGCGCCAGTGCGCGTTTGTGTCACATAGAAGCATCACAATGCAGATCCTCTAACAGTGGTAGTTTAGAGGCTGCCAAGTCCTAGGTTGGATAAATTCCCAGGTACAAACAGCTTCCCTGTTCCTTGATCCTTAGCTTTCTGGGGCCGGGTGGGAGGTGGGGGGAAGTGCCTGCTGGGGTCTGACGATGTGGCACGTGAATGCTGCATGACTAAAATCACCTTAGGGGGTGGTCACCAATTTATGAGACATGGTAGCACTTACAGTTTTTCAATGGTTTTAATTGTATCCCTTGAAAGCAAATTGCAATTTTTCACCCTATTAGAGAACATACATAATTGTAACTTACGTTTCAAAATGTACGCAGCTGATTCCGTGTAGTTTTGACAATGCAGCCACAAATCTGACAATTACAACCTTCTTCCCCCAAGTCTCATATTAGGAAGTTTTGTAAGTTTCAGTGGTGCCGAAGGAGGAAGACTCGAGGTCCTCCTTGTGCACCTCCACCCCTGCTGGGTGTGTAGCCTGTCATGTGATGATACAAACTTTGAAGCACTACAAAGTGTCACGCAAGGCGCCTGGTACGACTTCACTTTTTGCCTCTCTCTTGGCTGCTCCAGGCCAGGAAGGCCTAAGTGTACTCACATTGTGTGATGAGTCCACCCAAGTAGGTGGCCAGATAAAATATAGGACACCCAGTAAAATGTGGATTTTAGATAAACAATGAGTAATTTTTAGTGTAAGTATTCCCTAATTGCATCCTGCCAGCCCCATCAAGGTGGCATCTCCAAGACTTGCAGAGGGTCTTGATGGTGACAAATATCCAATAGTACAAATGCACTTATTTACAAAAGAGAAACAGACTCACACATATAGAAAACAAAGCTGTGGTTACCAAAGGGGAAGCGGGGAGATAAACTGGGAGTATGGGATTAACAGATACACACTACGATATATAAAACAGATAAACAACAAGGATTTACTGTATAGCATAGGGAACTATACTCAATATCTTATAATAAACTATAATGGAGAAGGATTTTTTAAAAGAATATAGCTATATACATACATATGTGTGTATGTAAAACCGAATCACTTTGCAGTACACCTGAAACTAACACAATATTATAAATCAACTATACTTCAATGAAAAAAAAAAAAAAATCACTGGTTCTTAGAACTCCAGCAAAAAGCTCAGGTCTGATCTCCAGCGAGTATACTCGGCTTCCCTGTAGATGGAGCTCTTGGTGTTGTAGGAAGCAGCAGTAAGGAATGGATCTGGGACTGTATCAACTCCTTGCTCATCTCCAGCCCCTGCAAAAGTACTGAGTGGTCTGGAGGGTGGGCTGAAGACCCAGCCTCTCAGAGCATGACCCCTGGTCAGCAGGGCACAGGACCAGGCTCCCTTCACATGAATCGGCTGCACTTTGCAAGCAGAGCTGGACCATGACACTCGGGAAAAATTGGGACTGTGCTTCCGTCGTGGCTCTTAACAGGGATGGCAGTGCGGGAGGTTACCGAGGACAAGGGGCAGAGGCAAAAGCCTCTGGGAACTAGAGACTCAGAAAACGATGCTCGAGCTGTTCCGTCAGACAAGTTAGAACGCGGCGTGCCTGATCACGCCAGAGAAGCTTCCCTCTGGGCCGCGGCGCATGGAGCCGAGAATCAACAGCCCAGGGGCCTGTGCTAGCTCTCCGTTTGCCCACACTCATCCGTCTCTACTCTTTCTGCTCTCCTCTGTGCCCACGTGGGCTGTGGAGAGAGCCCCATGGGCTGCAGCACCCGGGGTTCCTTGCCCTCTGACCGCTAGTTGGGTTTGGCCAACGGTAGCCAGTTGAAGGAGA
This sequence comes from Physeter macrocephalus, assembly GCF_002837175.3. Classification (NCBI taxonomy): domain Eukaryota; kingdom Metazoa; phylum Chordata; class Mammalia; order Artiodactyla; family Physeteridae; genus Physeter; species Physeter macrocephalus. The sequence continues at coordinate 72,533,748 of NC_041226.1, forward strand.
CCAGACAGCAGGAGGGACGGACTGGGCTCATTCTTCCGCTGCTCTCTCCTGGCCGTGGATCCGGCAGTGGCTGCTGTTTCTACAGGGTGGACCCTCCGCGCAGCTCCAGCTCTCTCCAGCCTCTGGAAATGCCAGCGCTCAGGCCTACGGCGTAAAGGATCTTTGCTTGGCTGCTTTCAGGGTGTTTCCTCAATACTGCCCACATCCCTGCAGACAGGATCTTCACCGCTGAGCTTTAAAGTCCCGGCCGAGTAGGTTTCTGTTCCCTGTTCAGAGCATGAGTGATACACCATCTCTACCGCGGCCTGGATCTGAAGGGCATGGAGGATTTCCTGGAGCCGAAGAAAGACCCTGGTGGGACTCATCCCCAAAGGCAGGACGGCTATTTCTATCATCGTGTCATGCTCTCCCTCTCTCTGCTCCCCCAACAAGGTCCAAGACAAAGTTCCCCCAGAGAAGAGAGGGCCACTGCCGAAGGGCTGGTCTCTATATAGTTCCACACATTTGTTAGGGGGGACGTGTGTTATCTTCTCCACCTAACTCCCTACCTGGGGAACATTCTCCTAGACTGTGACTCCCAGATATCGACATCCGGGGAGACTAAACCATCATTCAAATCTTGAATACCTGAGATGTGGCAGGCATCGTGGCAGGCACTGATAACACGACCGTAGACAAAGCGAATTTCTCTACACCTTCGAGAAATGTGTAGTCCAGAGGAGACACCAGTATGTAAACACGGAATTCGAACGCCAGGTGATATGTGCAACCTGTACTGTAAGGCGGGAGCCTACTGGACTCTTAGAGCGACATCCGGCTCAGCTAAGCAGGTATCAGGGAAAGGGTCTCATGCAGACTGAGATATGGAAGATGAACAGAAGGGCCCAGACTTACAGGGTAAGACTTAAGGCTGCAGAGAGACCAATGTCCCCAAGGCCCAGTAGTCTAAGAGAATGTGGTCCAGCCAAAGAGCGTTAAAAGCGTAAGGATGGAGAGCCATGAGGTTGGAAACACCTATGAAATGTATTAAGAGCTTGAACTTTATTCTCAGATCAGTGGGGAGGAGCTATTACAGAGTTGTAAGCAAGGACACGCTACATCCACCTTTCAGAGTTCTCCAGCCACGGGAATGAGAAAGAAGAGGCAAAACGGACGTCTAGGAACCTGGTGGTTAGAATCCAGACACGAGATCATGCAGACAGTGAGCAGTAACAGTGAGAGCGGAGAGAACAGAAAAGGCGACAGAGATGTTTAGGAAGGAGACCTGAGAGGCTCAGTGGTCCTCTGGACGCCGTTGGACCTGGGTAATGGTCAGAGTTGTTCCCGCCCCTCTCCTGCCCTGACAGTCACCCGGAGAGCCCTTGGGTAGCTCACCTTAGTGTCCCTTCCCCAGAGACATACAGGGACTCGGCCACTGACTCCTGTCTTATGTTCTCTTTTCTGTTAAATTCTTCCTTTTTCGGCACTTACCAAGTGTCTTTCAAAATTCACTGTTTACAATTTATGCTTTTTCTACGGTATGAAATGAAACCAAGTCTGAACTTTCAAGGTGCCATAGAAAGAGGGGATTAGCGTGTTTTCTTTCCTAGAGGAAACTTGTATTAAAGATAAAAGTTATTTGTTGGTCTAATCAATAAATAATTATTGTTCAAATAATAAATAATTGTTAGTTGATCACAGCAGTGATCAAAACAGATAAAGAGTCTATCCCCATGGAGCTTACAGTCTCCAGGGGAGAAACAGATGCTCTATCACTAGATCTAGATCGTTTCTCCATTTATATTACATTTGTCACATATGTAAGTCTAAATATATTTAATAAGTCAACATGTAATATGACAATACACAATGTGTCAGGAGGTGATAAGAAAGGAGACATTGCTATAGAGTGCCAGGGCAAAACTTCATTGAGGAGGTGGCCTTTGAACAGAGACCTGAAGGATGTGCAAGAAGAAATCCATAGCTATCCGGGAGGAAAACAGTCTGAAAGCAGGATCAATAAGTGGTGACTTGCCTGGCATGTATGAGAAATGACCAGAAGATCATCATAACTGGAGTAGAGCGAACAAGAGTGGGGAGGCTAGGAGATGGACTCAGCGAAGCTGTGGATGGGGTGGAGAGCTGACCTTATAAGGACTGTGGCTCTTACTCTTACTGATCTGGGAAGCCATTGGAGTGTTTTGAGCTGAGGTGTGATGCCATCTGAGCTGGGTTTTACTAGGCTCCACCTGGTTTCTGGACAGAGAATAGATTGTGGAAGGACAAGGGTGACAGAAAGACCAGTTAGAAAGCTCTTGTAATAATCCAGGAAGGATGGAGACGGCAGCTTGGGCTGGAGAGGGTGAGAAGTTGTCACATTGGGGTACATTCTGAAGAAGTGTCCATAGACTTTGCTGAAAGAACCAAGAACCAACCAAGGTGAGAATGAAAACTCAAGGGTGACTACCAGTGTTGGCGCGCCGACGTCTTAGACAAGCCTTTTAGACAAGTCTGCTGGGACCGTCCTCAGTTCCTCTAAAGATACCTTGTCACCCTCTGACTGCTGGTTCCCCTAGGAGCCATTTTCTTCTCTTTCAAGACTGGCAAATTTAAACATCACTCTCTCAATTCTCTACCCCATCTCCTTCCACAAATCAACAAATGTACATTCGTTTGGAATGTACAACGAATTGTACATTCCAAATGCATACAATGTTTGGGAAGACTAAGCTATTTTTTAAAGTGTTATAAATGATTAAGACCTAAGAGGATAAATGTTGGTGTTTTGTCTACACGGCCTCTTTGCCTCCCTCTAGAGCTAATTCTCAATATAGAAACAGCAGACTGGGGAATGAGCTTGGTTCCAGAAGAGTTCATCATATTCTACAGGTAATGATCTAATTTACCCACAGTTTGTAGAAGTTCATTTACTAGATATATCATATTCTACCATCAAGCTGAAGACCAAATAAAAGTTGCTTCTCAGCAGAAATCTAGGAAAGCAGGGAGCACCAGGAGACCACCCAGGGGAAGTCACTAGGCAACCAGGGTTGGAGAGGACCTGACTGCCCTTCCAGCTCCAAGGCCCATTCCTTTGGATGAGGATGCTCTAATGAATTTATTCTGCCTGAAACCTTCTCCTCATTTTCCAGGACCATTAAAAACATTTCATAGAGAAGACTGAATAGCAGGAGGCAAAATGGTAACTCTTGTAAAAAATTTTTAAAAGCTGAATTACTGTTTATGAGGATAAAAAAGGCACCTCATGCTATGTGGCGAAAGTCAAGTCGTTGCTTCTTTCCCATCACTCAGCCAAAGCATAACCCTTAACCAGGCAAAAGAGAGAATTGCTTCATCTTGCTTTTTGGTACCTTTGGAGGTCCACAGATTCTTTGAAGCTCTTAGTAGAGACCTGGCATGTTTAAGTATGTACCAAAGGCTTCAGGTAAAGCAATAAAACTCTAATGACAGAGTTCAGGCATTAACCAATGAGGGAGAATTGTAGGGGATATCAAGGAATCCCCAAGACATTTTACATTTTACTTTGCCTTCACTCAGGATGTGACGGTTTGCTCATTTCAATTCCACATTTGCAGCTCTTGTGTGACTGCTCACCCCAAGAATCTCACTGACACTTGTTGAAATATTATCAGCAGTGTTTTCTACCATCTTTCATGATTTTTAACCAAATGCAACTTTTTATCCTTTTGTGCCTTCATTATGACCTAATTATTATTTTGAATAGATATTCATGTTCTAATTTTTGTGATTGTGACACTGATACATAGCAATCATATAAGTATCTTATAGATTTTTTACTTATTTACATTTCTATGAATACATGCCTTTGCCTTCCATGTGAAACTACAAACTCCCTATGTCTAAGGATAATATATGATTGCTAAAATGTGCCGGAACTCTGAGGTAGTGTTATACAGGCTTATGTATTAATTGCAAACATGAATGGTAAAATTTGTAAAAGCAAAACTAAAATGAGTTTCCAAGTGTAAAATTATAATGTTTCAGATTTAGTATCTATAAATGGAATCATATGTGTACAGCAGTTTATTATTGCAACTGTAATCCTGAAAATAACAATTATTTTTAAAATTAGCTATAACTGTTTAAGCAAATAAAACAAATAGAGAAACCAAAAATTCCATATCAAGATATTTAATTTACCCATTCTGTTATTACTATACAGGGACTACATTTAAAATTACCACCGAGAAATTTATGGTGTGAATCCAAAATGGAAAAGGAAGAAACCAAATTAAGACCATAACGTTTTGTCAACAGCACTCTAAAGAGATCACAATGCAGATAAATGTGAAAAATTACTGTGAAATGCTTTATCTCATAAAATGGACTTAAAAGGAAAAACCTATAGAGTATACTTTAGTTCAGTTGGAATTCAGAAAGCTTTCCTCAGAGCTATTCCTTAGTCTTATTTAAAAAATCCTGAAGCCACGTCTTCTCTTGTTAGCTTGTGTTCATTATAGAAGAGAAAGCCGTGTTAAGGGACAAAATAGAACTGGCGTTTGCCAAATGCCTCTAATCCATCTTCCCAAATACGAGTTCTCATTAGTTTCAGGAACAGGAGTCACAACCAGAAAACCAACCACAGCAATAAAAATGGATAAGTGGCTACTTAAATGATGGACTTTGAACCCTGTTCAATCCAAAACTCAGAGAGATGGGAAAACATTTAAGTGAGGCCAATATTAAACATGAATACGGATGCATAAATTCTTGCGCCTTGAATGAAAAGTAACATACTCTAAACCCAAATTCCTGGTTAATCTCTTAGACTATACTTCAGCAACTTATGTCATAATTTAAATGAACCCATTTTCCCATAAAATCACTTGACTTGGTTCCTTTATCCAGTTTCAATAACCTTCCATCTGTTGAAGAAACTTGGATTCATCCCTGATGCTTTTCTACTCTCAATGCAACACCTAATTCATCAGCAAATTTTGTCCGCTCTACCGTCAGATATATCAGGGCCACTTGACATCGGCCCCATTGCAATCCCTCTGGTCCCAGTTTCCATCATATATCGTCTGGATTACTGAAAATGCTTCTTATTTCCAACTTGTTCTCCGTTAGTCTATTCTCAACCCTGCAGTCTTTTAACAGTTAGGGAGATTGTCATTCCCGTGTTCAAAACCGTGAAATAGAAAAAATAGTTTTCCATTTCAGTCCAGGGGAAAGCCGGTTCCTCTAACGGCCTTGAGATTAGTCTCTCTTACATCTCAGAGCTCGTCTCGTTCTCCATCCCTCTCTACTGTAGTAACTGGCCTCCTCTTTTTGTATAACTCACGCTCCAACTTGAAACCTTTGCTCAGGGCGTTCTCTCATCCTGGGATGCTCTTAACTCCTGCCCGCAAGATGAACTCTCCCATGGCCTCCAGACGTTGACGCAACGTCATTCTCCCAGTGAGGCTCACCCTACTGCAAATTGCAACATCCCCACTCATTATGTCCCTGACTCCTTGCTCTGCTACATTTCTTCCCTCTGCACTCGTCTTTTAACATACTCTATATTTTTCTTATTTATTGTGATTGTCCTTCTTCCACTAGAATATAACAAGCTCTATGTTGATAGGGTGTTCTGGTCTGTTCTGATTCACAGGCATAGCCCAGCATCAAGAATTAGTTGTCAGTATCACAGACACAGAAAACAAACTTATGGTTACCAAAGGGGACGGGGGGAGAAATAAATTGGGAATTTGTGTTTAACAGATACACACTACTATACGTAAAATAGATAAACAACAAGGACCTACTGTATAGCTCAGGGAACTATACTTAATATCTTGTAATAACCTTTAATGGAAAAGAATCTGAAAAAGAATATATATATGTATATGTATATAAATGTATAGCTGAATCACTTTCCTGTACACCTGAAACATTGTAAATCAAATATACTTCAATAAAAGAAGAGTGAGTTGTCAGTAAGTGTTTGTTGAAAAAAAATCAACGAATGAACTTTTTTTTCTTCTTGCTTCCATTTAACTTTCCTACTAACAAGGCAGTTTTACTTACATACTTTCTTTTCATTTTCTAATAGACATTCGGGGAGAAAAAAAATTATAGACTAGTAATTAAGATGACTTGTATTACTTGCTGACCATTTCAAGATAAGGCATAAAATTAAGGCTGGCTCAGATACTTAGAGGTAAATATCCTTATAATAATGGTATGAATTATATATAGTCAAAGGAAGCAGGAAGTTTTTGAAGCAATCACATTAAAAAAAAAAAAAAGGCAACAGGAAGTGCTTTGAAGATGTATTCCCCAGACAACTTACAATCAAAATCAGCACAAGAGAAATGCATTTCACAGGACAGCCACCCTGTGCAGGTGTGAATTTTCTCATTAACATGCTGGATGGATTGCCTTTTAAGTGGAGTGATTATGACAGTCCCAACCACAAAGAGCTACACTGGCAGAAATGGCTCCCCCGCAAACAATCATTAATATTGATTTCCAATGTCTCCTACTATCACAATTTCTGGTCTTTATTCTTTAAGTGGAAAGTTCCCCCCAAATTCCCAACATTTATCCTTCTACTGTACTTGAAATTTTCGTAGGAAATACCATTGACCAAATATGAAACAAAGTTAAATGAAGTTAAAAAGCAGTATAATTGGCCTTAACCCTCACCATCTTTCCTCTGCACGCTCTGCCATGCGTTTTGTATACATTTTTTTATCAATTCAATTCTATTTTAATTAAGGCTAAGTTTCTCTTTCTTTCTCTTTTTCTTTTCCCCCACTCCCTGTGTGTGTATGTGTATGGGGTGTGTGTGCGTGTGTGTCTGGTGTATGGTCTGGTGAGGCAGAACAATTTATCAACCTCTCGGTATGTACCAAGCACCATACTTAACCCAAATTTATTTAACCCGAAAATAATCCTTAAATGAAAGTTCATTTGCCCATAATCCTTCAACTGATAAGGGCTGGAGAAATTATTTGATCTAAGTTTTGCAACTTACAATTTTATGTTATTTTTCTAAACAACACTACTGTTTCTGTTAGAAAAAATGAAGGTGATGACACTCCATTTTCTGATTAATTATTGAGAGAAGAACTCTGATGGAATAAACAGTGACTATGACACTATTTAGGAATGTAAGACATGGGCAATTTCCTGATTTGATATCCAGAACAATAAAACTGAGTTCACTCTGACAATATATGATCCCAGGGACTTAGTAATTTATTTTGATTAAGGTGAGAATAAATGTCCTCTGGTAGGATGAAAAGCTTGGGTACCCAGAGACCTGTGCAGTAAAACCAATCACCCTACTTTTTCTTTGGTATTGGAAGGTCAGATGTGCTAAAATAGAATGTCCTCAACTGAACCTTAATGCAGATATAAGTGGAAGATATTGAAAGGAAAATCACTCCACCTCATGTATAAAGGAAAAGCTGAAGACAAGATAAAGAAGAGATAAGAAAGTATCTTTAATTTCTACTCCTGGAATTTTGTTTTAGTAGCTGCCTTGACAATCAAGCTTCTGATATTTTCCCAGCCCCATTAAATTGTGGGTAAACATAAATTGTTGTTTAGTATGTGTTTATTATCCAAGGTCCCTAAAGCAGGCAAAAGGACAGGTTAACTATTTTGCAAACCCATGTAGAGATTAATCAATAGTTAGAAGGGCTCTGAAAGTGGAGTTGTGCTGAATGACAAGTCTTGATTAAAAACTAAAGACAATGCTTTTCTTAAACCCAATTTTCATGAGCAGTGATTGATCTCAACTCTAAATGCAATTTGCTAGTTAATTTCAATTCAAATTAAATATAGACTTTTAGAATTGAGTGGTACTGCAGACCCTTATTTCATCAAATCTCTTCATTTTACACAGGAGAATGTAAGTGACTTTCTCAAGAAAATTAAAAATCAACAGCAACAACAACAAAAAACAAGGAGATATATATATATATATATATATATTTAACCTCAGAATTCACATACGCTAAGACTGCTGTATATCAGATAATAAATTGGTTCTTTTACTTTCCTCCCATTCTGATTCCAGGCCCAGATAATCTACCTAGTTTGATCGAAATTCAACACGTGCAATTGTAACTACCTTTGAAGATGGGTTAACATACATGAAGCTGTGCGTTAAGCTTTTGAAACTCTGCAGAGTTACACAGGGTGAGTCAAGGCAGCTTAGACAGGGGTTGGTCTGATGATGTGGGGTAAATTTGGAATCACAACGCTCCCCGAAGACTTCCATGGCTGACCTTCTGTGCTATCTGAAAGTTCCTCTATGAGCCTGACTTGTAGGATCTGAGGCTGAAGGAGACAGTCTTTAGGAGGCAAATGTGTCATTCTGGGGAGAGGAGCACACAGATCCAAAAATAGCCCTGCCATAATTTAGTTAATCAGATTAGGTGGCTCATGAACTAGGACACAGGAGTGGTTCAAGTTGATGGGACTGGAGTTGGAAAACATCATTGTGCATTCTTGGAAATGATATACACTGGTGGGCCCTAAGGTGTGAAAATCTGTGCAACCAGAAATAGTATGCAGCCGAGTGTAGGTGAAACATCAAAGAAGGAAAAGAAGAGAAGAATTAATGCAACTTAAGGGCTTCCTAGCAGTGAGACCTGAGCAAGGTTTCCTCACGACTACCTTGCCTGGACCTAGTGAGAATTAGAGATTTTAGCTCTGAACACAGGGTCTGGCACAAAGCAGGTGGTAGGCAAAAATGGTATTAGAAGGTTTTTATTATCTGCTCTGCACCTTTGTTGGAAGCCCACCTGGAGCCTCTGTGCCGTGACAGGGTCACGGAACAACACCAAGACAGCGCTGCAGGGTGGTGCTGCGCCCAGGAAGCTGACTACATCTCTTCTGATCTGTTTTGTAATTTTGTGCTTCTGCCTTGAAAAAGTACATGGGGGATTTGCCCCCCGTCCCAAGCTTAACCGTGTAAAACATCCTCTTCCCCCTCCCAAACCAAAACCTACGAACTGGGATTTTTTAACAACAACCCCTGGCTGGTGGGAGAAAAAACAAACAACCTGGAAATGTAGGG
>NC_041226.1:72542992-72549755 GCF_002837175.3 Physeter macrocephalus
TTAGGGCACAATGACTGTGCAAAGTCCCTGCTTTAGGGGTATATATATGACTATGCTTTGTTAATAAATTTGCCTTGCAACCATCAGTTGTTTGTGCCCTTCTGATCCCATACCTTGGTGCTTTCCGTTCCCTACCCCTTCTCCTCGATTGTTGCTGCACTTTGAGGACCCGCCGCGGCTGGCGGCAATAGATTAAATTGTGAATTATATTGTAGATGATTTAGGGGATACATTGTTAAAACCTGTCCATGCGGACCTCTGGGACACATAGGAAAGGTCAGGAAACTTCCCCCTCCATAGTTTCTTTTAATGGCTTGTTACATATTAGCTTGGCTTTGTTATTAGTACGGACTGAACCTACTCTAAGAAAAAAACAATGATGTTTTGAGAACCTTTAGAATTACTCTAAAAGTACATCTAGAAATATTAGGTACAATCTATTGTAAATATTTTTGAGGTTTTAGCTAAGCATCTGATGGTGTAATCACTTAGGGTATATAAATCTGACTGTGAGAGAATAAAGAGAGAGATCATGCTTGTACATACATAGTGTTATTGATTTACTTAACTTTCCCTCGCCGACGCTGTCCATCCCTCGGGTATTCCTGGACCTGCAGGAGCTGGACTCCCGCACACCTTCTCTGCATCAGACACTACACACACTAAGCATTTTGCACACAACTCTTTTACTACAACAACCATCTTATGGATGGAAATATCAATTTCAGAAACAAGTATAGAAGATGATATTTATACAGATGTTTGATTTCAAAGCCCATGGCTTTGCTGCTTCTCCATATGTGTGTAAAAATAATATGGAGAGTTAACGTACACTGATCACTTACTCTGTATTAGATCTCTCGCTAACATTCACCTCTAACATAGGAACTTGAAACTATCATTCCCATTTTACATAAAGAGGTACTAAGGCACAGAAGGAATGGGCCACATGCCCCAAGTCACACTTTAGTAAGTGGGTTTGTTTTCCATTCTTGTTTGGGTTCATTTCTCCAGAGCACACAGCTAACACATAATTTGTATATATACTAACAGCTTGACTCAACTGTCAACCTGAAATGAGCCAGAGACTAAGTTTCTCCTGATATTTTATCAAGTTTTAGAAATGCTGTATTTTAATAAAGGCTCTCCCAGAGGTCCTCATCTCAGCATCATTACCCGGCTCCACCCAAACGCCTGCAAACTCCAGTGCTGGATGCCTCAGGCCAAACAACCAGCAAGACAGGAACACAGCCTCAACCATCAAAAAAAAATGAGACAACAAAAAAATATGTTACAGACAAAGGAGTAAGGTAAAAACCTACAAGACCAAATAAATGAAGAGGAAATAGGCAACCTACCTGAAAAAGAATTCAGCGTAATGATAGTAAAGATGATCCAAAATCTTGGAAACAGAATGGAGGCACGGATCGAGAAAATACAAGAAATGTTTAACAAGGACCTAGAAGAACTAAAGAACAAACAAACAGTGATAAACAACACAATAACCGAAATGAAAAATACACTAGAAGGAATCAATAGTAGAATAAATGAGGCAGAAGAACGAATAAGTGAGCTGGAAGATACAATAGTGGAAATAACTGCCAAGGAACAGAATAAAGAAAAAAGAATGAAAAGAACTGAAGACAATCTCAGAGACCTCTGGGACAACGCTAAATGCACCAACAGTTGCATTACAGGGGTCCCAGAAGAAGAAGAGAAAAAGAAAGGGTCTGAGAAAATATTTGAAGAGATTGTAGTCGAAAATTTCCCTAACATGGGAAAGGAAATAGCCACCCAAGTCCAGGAAGTGCAGAGAGTCCCATACAGTATAAACCCAAGGAGAGGTTTACAGAAAAGCAAAAACTAAGAGAATGTCATAAAACTCTTATCATAGCAGATATTGTATTTAGAAAATACCATAGGTCAGGTACAAAGATAAGTGCTTCATGCATAAGCTCATTTAATTTTCACAATTATCAAATAAAGTATATATTGTTTGATTTATAGTTCCAGTTCAGGAAACTGAAGCTCTAACAAGAATTTGGACCCAAGTCACAATGATGTCAAGATTTTGCCTCCATAAAACATTAATGGTCAAACCTCTTTCAACTCTAACTATTGAAAACAGTTGTAAAAGATAAATATATAAAAGATAAATAGATCAGCCTAAATAGACACAGAATTCAGAATACAATCTTAATTTTAGAGTGACGTTTTCAAGACTGTAGGGAAAACTAATTGAGTACCAAGGTAATATATTTTAAATATTTGCTCACATTCGCTGGAGTGCAGCGAGTATAGTGTATCCTTTATGCTCACAACAAAACCAAATTGTATTCTATTATCATTTGTTTCCCTTCTCAAAGTTGAAGGAGAAATTGTTTAGCCCAGAGGTGAAAAAGGTAGATCATTTCTGTAAATGTATTATATTTTATCCAGAAGAGGGCAGTGGCAGACATTCAACCTAATATCTGATATTTTGGTCAGAGGAAAGCCAAGCTCAAATAAAATAAGTGCCTATTTCAGCAAGATGTGCTTCCTTTCATGCCCTGCAATGCAATCGGAAGGAACATTAATACATCTGGATAAAATATTTTGAAAACTGATGCTAGTATTTTTAGCAGTTAGCTGATTTTACCAGCCAGCAGAAGAGTGCGATTCTGGTCAGTGTTACTGCCTAAGCGTTCCACATTTTCCCCAAGCTTTACTTTCAAGGAAGTCTATATTTGGTATTCAATTACAAAAGTCCTCTGTATCTACAACTATGTTCAGTATTATGTAAGGTGGCTATGAACAAAACGTTCATCATGACATCAAGTCTTCAAAAATGATTCTGCTTCACTGAAGCTTAAAAAAGAAATAGAAAACGATGGTAGTTTTCATAAGTCCGATTTCCTGAGTGGATGAGACAAGTGATTTATCAATCACATAATTGCTTCTGTTTGTTTTAATTACTGGCTTTGTCTTCAAAGCAACTCTTTTCTTTTCTGCACTATATAGATGTGAAAGTACTCTTTATTTTGTGTCCAAGATTTTACACTTGGAAACTCTCTGGGAACAACTGTCATTGGCAGGGCGTTGTCTCTCTTTCTCTTGGGTTTTGAAATTCCATTTGCCTGAAGCTCAAGCCCTCTTAAAAAAAAATCATTTTCTACTGTTGGGTAATTAGCTTTATTATGCACATCTGGCCTTTTAGAAAAACTGGATAGATGATGCCTCAAGGTCAAAATGGATCAATTTGAACATTATCATTACAACAAACATGTTTTATCAATATACTCATATATATACAACAGATATTTACTGCAACTCTACTACGTATCAGGCATTTATATTATGAATTTATTGACTCAGTTAATTAGTGTCAATTAATCTGTCAAGTAATTGTACCGTTTGCAAAAATAGCCTCTCACAAATAGAGTTTGTGTCATGCGTTGCTACAGGGAAACAGAGTGAAAGGAAGTTATAAGTTGTAGAAAACAGAATGGAGCTGGGTTGTCTTAGGCAAGTCCCAAGGTCTCTGCATCAATGACCACATCTATAAAATGGGGATAATATGCACTACTTAGAAATTGTTGTGGGTAGATACATTGTGCTTATAACCCCTAACAGAGTCGCCAACTGCTGCAGAAGCTCGGCAACTGGTAACCATTGTTTCTGAATATAATTTTCATAAAAAGCCCAGGCCCTGACTGCAGTGGACACTCAGAATTCTGCCGCTGGCCGAGGTGGCAGTGGTAGAGAATGTCACTTCCCCCGTGTGCCTTCACGACCCTTAGAGGTAGCCCTAAAAACCTGGGGACAGCCAGAATGAGGCTGTGGGACTCACATCTCCATTACAGCATGCCCGTTCCAAACAAAAGATCCACGGGTGCCAACGAGGAGAGGGGGTCTGCAGTGTGGTTGGCACATAAAAGCACAGGAGGTCCTCTTCCTACACAAGCCTTGTAGCTGAGAGTAGATGGCCTGCCACTCCGAGCTGGCGAGAAGCTGACAGTCTAGAGTCCACACGGATATTATAGCATCAAACCAAGACAGGGGGTCTTAGTACTAGGAGACTCAATACCCACTTTCTGTAACAAATATCTTATAATGTCTCCTCTGCTCTCCTGAAATGAAAGTATTATTTCTCTCTAAACATAATTTAAATCAATGTAATAGGATTAGGTAATATAAAAGAACAGGAAACACATATTGGGTTGGCCAGAAAGTTCGTTAGGGTTTTCCATAACATCGTATGGAAAAACCCAAACGAATTTTTTGGCCAACCCCAAACATACATCTTATGTATTTATATATATTACATGTATTATAATATGTATATGTGTATTTATATTTAAATGCATTAAATGTATTAGAACACACAAATGCCTAGGTATAACTATACTAAAAGACATGATTATAATGAGCAAGTCTGCATTCAGGAGATGTAAGACAATCGCCAAGTGTACCACTTACTAATTCATTGTCTCTCAGTTCCAAACGTACTCGATCCCAAGTTCTGCTTTGTGCTGCTGGGTCTGGGAGCCCCAAACCCCATTTCTGCTCGGCCAAGTTTCTCCCCGTTGGGATCTGCCTCTAGGGGCACTGGAGACCTCATAGCTGGAGAAGGAGGAGGACAGTCGCAGAAGAAAGATGCTCCTCCCGCATCTCCCACTGGGGAGCCTCTAGGCTGCCTAGGGCTCCTGTGAGCCTCAGCCTACCGTACGTCATCAGCTGCAGAGCCTTTCCTTGGTGGCACCCGAACACAGTTTGTGGATTTGTCCACACTTAGAGAAGCAGCTTCACGGGCCCACTTCCCTCAGACACCAGCCAGCCATCGTTCCTTCATCAGAGGTCTGGATCCCAGTTTCACGGCCCCTCCTCTGAGCTCAGAAACACCAGCACCAGTCCTGCCACCCTTCGCCCTAGAGGTCTGAGTTTGGACTTCACAGGGTCTTGCCTCGAAGTTTCTACGTTTTTCCCTTTGTTCCCTAGTGGTGGTAGCTGCTTCCTTAAGTTGTTATTTCCAGGGTACCTTAGCATTTCTTTTAACCTTTTAAGTTACCAGCTGACAGCTTTTTAGTAAGAACGTTTTAAAGTTTCTCTGTTCAACTATCTGTTGTCATTTCTCTCTCCTGACCAGACTCCGACTGCTACATCTACTGAAGATTGTTAAAATGATTTCTTTTTTATTCGAACATTTAAAATAAGGACTAACAGCGTGTTTATATATACACATAAAACGACCATAAATACAATCCCTACAGATACTGACTGATACGAGGACGACACATGGGTGATCAAAAAGCCAAAAGCAGCATTGCCTTTGAGGATGCCACTTTCCAAGATGGTGAACAACTCTTTACAATGTGCTCAGCAAAACAAACTATCATCTCCCCTAATTTACAGTTTCATTCCTGGGAAATTCAGCCCATTTCTTAAAATGGTTAAAAAACACTTTGTGTTTCTACATAAAATACAGTCACGGGAGACGTGGAATATGCGTGCAGGACAGTCAGGCTTTGCTGTACATCTAAAGCCCCCCACCCAGGACACTCAGTGCCGGTGCTCTTCTCTCAGCCGCGGGCAACCGGAACTACACCCTCTAAAGCCACATCTGTTGAGAACCAAGAAAGGCAACACAGGCATACCTCGTTTGATCGCACTTCACTTCATCGTGCTTTGCAGATATTGAGTATTGGTGTTTTTTTTTTTACAAATTGAAGGTTTGTGGCAACCCTGCACTGAGCAAGCCTATCAGCACCATTTTTCCAACGGCACTATTCATTTACTTATTGGCTGCACCATGAAGCATGCGGGATCTCAGTTCCCCAACCAGGCATCGAATCTGTGCCCCCTGCACTGGGAGCGTGGAGTCTTAACCACTGGACCGCCAGGGAAGTCCCCAACAGCATTATTTTTTACAGGAGGTATGTACACTGTTTTTTAAGACAGAATGCTATTGCACACTAAAGACTATAGTATAGTGTAGACACAAATTTTATACACACTGGGAAACCATTAAATTCGTGTGACTTGCTTTATTGTGATATTTGCTTTACTGCACTGGTCTGGAACCAAACCCACAATATCTCCGAGGTCTGCTTGTAAGAGGCAGGCGAGGCAATTTCCTTTACGAAGTGAGTCGAGGGGCAACTCACCCAAATTGGACTTCCGCGTGGACAGAACCTCCCCTCATATTTCTTTGCACTTGATAGAAGTCTAAAAGTCTGAGTTGAAATGAAACACACTAAAATAAACTATTGACTACCTATAGACATACTTTTAAATTAACATATGTCAATTTCAATAGGAAATAAAACTAATACATGATATTAATATATTAGGTAACAGTAATAATATTAACGCATAAAGTATTACAGTATGCAAATGCCGTGGTACAACGACATCGGATCCTGACCGTGAATATGATTTGCCGTCCTGGAGGGCCCTAACCCAGGACACCAGAAAGGTAACGTATAGTTTGAGAAAGGAAAAGAAAGATATAGTAGTTCAAAGTCTTAACAAAGATGTTATATGGCAAAAGTATTATGAATGATGGGTAGCATGAAAGCACAGGCTAGGTCAGGGGGCCCTAAAAGTGCAGGCTGAGCTGAGTGAGAACTCACGCATGTATCTACACATATGGTCAGTATACATGTGTATTTTCACTCTGGAAATCTACTAGTGTGGACACAGATATATACACATTGAGTACAAATTACACACATATCTTTACTTCTTTGGTATAAATTCGATATTATCGGGTATTTTTTTTTTT
>NC_041226.1:72549923-72610806 GCF_002837175.3 Physeter macrocephalus
GCTCCGCGGCACGTGGGATCCTCCCGGACCGGGGCACGAACCCGCGCCCCCCGCATCGGCAGGCGGATTCTCAACCACTGCCCCACCAGGGAAGCCCCGATATTATCGTTTTTGTATCTTATTCAAAATTGTTAGAGTTGGGATACGTCACTTTGTATATGAGTATATCAAATATATTAAATCAGAGTTATTAGGGTAAAGTAGAAATAACAATGTATTTTAGCAAAGGTTAGCTCGAGAAATATCTGTAAAACCAGAAACGAGTGACAATTTATAGAAGAACGCTAGTCAAGTGAAAAGAAGCAAAATTATAAATGCAGATGATCAGGTTAAACTTCTGTCTAGATGACTGGCAAAGATAAACTAATGGTGAAGCTCTCACTTCATGCAGACGTTCGAAGTGGAGATCAGACCTCCTTGAAGAATGGTGATCAATGGCCTGGCATGTAAGGGACAGTCCTGATTTATGCTGTCATCCTGATGTTTATTAATTTTCATTCTAAAGCAAACAAACAAACAAAACCCCCAAAACCCTGACTTGGATGATGGTCACCCTCGTTTGAAAACTTAGAAGAAAAGTTTGATTAAGAACACGCAAGAGTCATTGAAAACCTAATAGGAGCCAGGGAGTGTACTCCCAAGTTTCCAGCTGTGATTTTATTGACACATCGGAATAACCAAGCAAGGAGGTGATTTCCCCTGTTTTACCTCTCAGGGCTCTGAGAGACTCAGAGAAGGTACCTGACTTTTCCAAGGACATGCAGTTTCCGGCTGTCAGTGGCAGGTGTCCAACCCACAGCTACTGGACTTCAAGTTGCCACTCACCACCCCTGGACTATTCTTTCTGAGCGGAGGGTGGGTGCAGAAGACAACTGACCGGGAAATGCAGGCTTCCTAGGTGCCAGGAAGGGAAGAAACCGGACCAGGCGTAAGCCAGGACCTTGTTTGAATAATGAGAAATTTTAAAAATTAAGAAATCACCCCATGTGAAGCTAGACTAATCTATGTCCACTGCCAGTGCCTATGCCTGCCTGTTTTTATAGACAATAGCATATGAGTACATAGAGTCTGTTCTCATATAAACCCTGTGCTTGTAGTAAAATGGCTTCTGTCTGCCTCAGGCAAACAATCGGAGAGCATAATCTTTTCACTGACTAAGGAATTGGGTCATAAGACCAAAAAAGCTGTGTTCTTGAAAAAAATACCTCCCACGCGGAACTCCAAAATCCTGGATAGTTGCCTCCAAATGCCTAAGACAAACATTTGTTGCTTTGCAATTCTGACTACCTTAAATCTGTAGATGGTCGGCATGTTCTTTTCAAAATAGAGTCACGTGCTGCCTGTTCTAAAATGGCTAAGGTCTTCAGAACAGAAAGATTCAGAATTGAGCATTTTCCAAATTTCCCCAGATGGTCAGAGCCAGTGTTAGAAATCTACTGTCACTTGGTGAATCCACCTAGGATGACTAGTTTTCCAATATGCTTCTAGACAAATTTATGGTGAGCTTGATGAATTCTTTTGTCTACCTGAGCGCAGTGCCGACTCAGATACATTGATCATATCCCCTTTCGGTGAGCAGCAAAACACACTGGGCTGACGCTGGGCCACGTTCTTTATGATCCAAGTTGTTAAGAGCCTGATGTCTTAGACCAACCCAACAGCGCTCAGAGTGACAAACGCAGCTTTGGAGCTGAGGGCCAAACTGTGGGCCTCAGAAACGCCCTGTGGGATGTCAAACGACTGGAATGGTTTTCCATCGTCGCATTGCCAAATTACCCACCTCGCCTCCTTCACAGGAGAATGTTTTTGTCCTAGAGCACATCTGTCAAATAACACTCCCAGGGGCATTTGAAGCCACGCAGTGTGAACAGGACAGAGGCCATGGGAGAATAACAACTGCCTTGTGTGTCAAGCTCACAGCCGACCGAAGTCTGGGTCCAAACTGTGAGCCCAGAGCCCCACGTCCCCTCATCACAACGAGCAGTCAACCGAAAGGAAACTGCGGAACAGGAGCTTGAGGCTGGGAGAGCGGCCACTTATTGGAATGCACTAGAGCTCCCAGTGTAGCCCAAATGGCATCTGTAGAGTCATGTGTTGCCCTCCCCCTCACTGGGGTGAGGCCTGACGCCCATCTCCAGCATTACCTGTGCTTTTGCAAATGAACCTGCTCTAATTCTGCACGTTCGATGCAACTGCCTTAACGCCCCACCGACCCTAGCTCCGTGTACCGTCATCGGTAGCGAACAAGAGCTTCCTTTCCGCCTCACGCACCCTGAGTCTCTATGCAGAAAACAAGCAGACAGTCTGTCGCCAATTTGCTTTTTTTGTTTAATAACCCATTTCCAGAAAGGCATGTCCCTGGATATTCACACTTAGAATGATAATATGGCTGATATACCCAGATGTAACACCGAGATCACCTTCTAAGATTTGTTTCTTACAAACAGAGCATCTATTGGTTTTTCCTGAGCAAATGCCGCAGAATCATGTGTGTGTGGATTTTTTTTCAGCAATTTACAGATAACTTCCATGTTTTGATGCTCAGGCAGTATGTGAGTTCAGAAATACATTGCATTTACAGCAATTCAGGATTCATTCTTGCTACATTCTATTGAAATATTTCTACAAATACACTGTGCATGATAATTAGCTTGATGAGATTTAGATACTGAACCGTGAAACAAGCAAGAATTTGCTCAGAAAGCGAGTGATGTTAAAAATGTTGCTGCTATTAAAAATGACTAAGACAAGAGGAGGTCAGACACAGGGTGTGAGCTGAATCCTGAGGTCTGTGTGCTCCGGGTGTGCCCCCTCACCCCTATAAGATATACAATCTATATCTTGAAGATGAGTAACCCTCAGCTTAGAAAGGTAAAGCCATTGGCCCAAAGTCACACAGCTCACTCTTCTTATTTCTGTAACAGGTAACCTTTCATTTCCCTTCTACTTAGCCTCTGGCCTTCTAGCAATGACCTTTTTATCCAGAAAAAGGTTATCTGGGAACATGATAAAATAAATAAACCAGTAAATGTGACTATAGCTGGTCCTTTCCCTATAATTATATAATATGATAGGGTAAACAATTTCTTCTGAATGCAGAGAAATCCAAAGGTAAAATAAGCAAACAGACACATCATAGACACACCTGACAAAAAGGAATGTGGCCTAAATTCACCATTTAAGTCTTTTTTAGATGTCTGCCAAACGTAAGATTATGGACAGTCTTTAAAAGGCAATAGAGCACACCTGCTCTTAATCTCAAGCATACTTGTGTTTCTTCTAAAGCAAAGTGCATTTTCAGAGCATATAAAAATTTGTAGATGAATGAAAACCAGGTGTACAACATAGTCCCTTAGAAGTAGTAACTGTCAACATTCTACCAACGTTTCCTTTGTGACAGACAGACAACCCCCAACAGAAGAAAGTCGCCAAATCCTTATTGAGCAGAGCAGCCTTTCAAGGGACAAGAGACAAACCCTACTAAAAACTGATCTAATAAACTGGGCATGAGTGATTTATTTTGCACAAATAACATAAGTAGTTACTTCCTCAATGCTCCCAGTTAAACCGTTTTAAAGGAACTCTAAACCAGAAGTAGCAAGAACAAAATGTAAGAAGAAATAGCAGTGAAAGGTGTTTCCTTGCCAAAAGCAACCAAGATATTTAATGGGGTTAGAAGTAGGTTCCTTACCATTAGGACAAAATACTTGTGGTATTCTAACAAGCAATGCTAACGGGAGCGCTCTTTGTTGAGAACTATTGTTACCTTGATACTAAAAGTGGGAAAACTTTGTGCTAATTTCTTGTAAGCAGCAAAGTTGGGGGTTAGAGCTTTTGCCCAGCCTCCTCCTGAGGGAACACCTCGAGGGGCAGAAGAGCACTGTTTTGCCAGTGACTTCATCATCCTTGATGATCAATTAAAAGAATTAGAAAATGTGAAAGAAAAAAAAAAAAAGATCACATGGAACTCTGCTCGGCCATTGAATATTAAAATAATTCAGACAAGCCAGTGAGTGATGGAATCTCCGATGCAGCACAAATACTAATAATAATTAATTTGTATACACACTGATGACAAACTTTTATATGCATTTTTCATATTATCCTTCTAACCCTCTGTGTACGTAAAACAGGTATTATTACCCCATATCACAGAAGCGGGAACTGATATTTAGAGAGTCACATAGCAGCAGAGAAGTAAGTCGTATATAGGTCTCCTCCTACTTCCCCATCCCCATCTAGTGATCTTCCCAGGAGACTGTCTCTGCAACCTTAGAGAGCAACCTTTCTCCCTGCGGTGTCCTCAGGGGTTGGGGACACGGGCCAGCTCCCAAGCCTGCGGGTCCTCAAGCTAGTGCACTGCCAAGGCAGAGTAAAAGAACTACAGAAAAATATCGAAATCACAAGGGAATCACTGTGAAATCTGCCTGGCAAAATATTATTTCTCCAAAAAAGTCAATTTTTCAGAGATGCCACTGAAGGTCTATTTGCCATCCCTAAAAATCCGATGCAATCTGCTGAGTAGGAGAGGGCAAAATAAGAAGAGATTGACAGGAAGAATAGGTAAAGATCCTTGATTAAACTCTCTGTAAAGCAACCAAGCAAGAGAATGAATCCCAGGGGTAAGTCATGGGCTCACAGCTCAAGAACTGCAAAAAATACCTCTGCTCTGGGAGAAAACGAAAGCTCTAGAAGCAGAGAAACATTAACTTTCTCACAGGGTAAAATCACCACGTAGTTTTAGATCACAAGCCTTACAGAGCAGACGGAAAAGGTTGACCTTAAGATGGACTCAAGCATTTTGACTAATTTCAGGAGACCAAGATGCTGGTACTTGGATACGCTCTGAGGTCATTACTCAGGATTTGTTTGTTATCAACTGAATCCATGCTCTTTGTCTAAAGGTTCGAGCAGCCTCGGGTTATGAGTAGAAACATGTTTTCAGTTCCTTCCAGACTTGATTTGCTGCTTTTAACAACAACAACAAAATCAGTGCTTTGAGGCAGAGCCACTCAAAGTGTGGTCCTCACATAGGCGGCATTAGCATCACCTGGAAACTTGCGAGAAATGCAAATTAGCGACCCCAACTCAGACCTGCTGAAGGAGAGTCTGCGTTTTAACAAGGTCTCCACGCGGTCTACATGCACTTTAAGTTGGAAAGCACTGTTTTAGAGGTCCTCGACCTGAGTAGGCAGAGTTTTAGGTCCTCACCTGCCTGTTGTACACTCTTTCTCCCATTCTCAGCCATAGGATAATGCGAAAGTCACCAACCATCTTGGAATCCAGATTATTAGCTCCGTAAAGGTCCTTCTGCATCACTGGGATCCAGGGACATCTACTCTGGCCATCCAGCAAGTTGGTGACAGAGGCTAAGGTTCATTCTCTTTTCTCCAACTCCCTACTTCGGAGATCTTCCCATTTACTACTTTATTTTTATTGTATGTCATTCCTGTAATGCCCCCCCTCCCACTGTCTCCTACCAAAAAAATAATAGGTCATCAAGCAGGAATGACCAGTCCAAACTGTAAAACAATGTGTTTATCTTTAACATACCCAAGTATACACTAAGGAACCTTCTGGTTCCATTCTTTCCCTAAGCCAGTCATTAGCACCACTATCATAGTTACATTCACCAAACACACGATTACACCATGAGCTAAGCTCTGGACTTCCACTGATAATTGCAAAGAAGTTTCAATAAGAATGAAAATGATAACAACCAACTTCTACCAAACACGCAGTACTTGCAAGCAGTGACCTAAGCAAGTACGCATTTAATCCTCACAAAGTTCCCATTAATAGTAACTCACAGTCATAGTGAATTCTGTCCTTATTACATTTTACAGGTAGGAAAACTTTACGTAGAAAACTGCAGTAACTTGCTGTAGGTCACACAACTAGTGGCCTTTATTCATTTATCCCTGGCTTGAGGAGACTGGTAATTTAAGAGCTCTCTTTCCCAAAGGCATTTGCATTCTAGCAACATTAAAAACCTTAAGAGAAAAGGGTGAAATTTCAGCAGCCACCAGCATGAGAGCCCTCTTTTGCCCCTAAAGTCACAAGCCCTGCACCAGTGTCCTATTTACAAACGCAAAGGGATATATAGGGATTAAATCAAGAGTAAAACACATTTTCAGAATTCAAATTAGGTTACAGCAAGCATCTTATCCAAAACCTAAGTGCAGAGTGTGTAGCAAGATATAACTCATGCAAAGAAAGTATCCGTTTTTTTTAATGTAAGGAGGTTCTGCTCCGCCAAACTGTTGCCATGCTATTTTTATTGAAAGGACATTTGCTAAAGGACTTAGAAAAATGTGGCTAGTTGGCTCATTTCAAAATGTCAGTAAACTGGGGCTTCCCTGGTGGCGCAGTGGTTGCGCGTCTGTCTGCCGATGCGGGGGAACCGGGTTCGCGCCCCGGTCTGGGAGGATCCCACATGCCGCGGGGCGGCTGGGCCCGTGAGCCATGGCCGCTGAGCCTGCGCGTCCGGAGCCTGCGCGTCCGAGTGTGTAGCAAGATATAACTCATGCAAAGAAAGTATCCGTTTTTTTTAATGTAAGGAGGTTCTGCTCCGCCAAACTGTTGCCATGCTATTTTTATTGAAAGGACATTTGCTAAAGGACTTAGAAAAATGTGGCTAGTTGGCTCATTTCAAAATGTCAGTAAACTAATGATTGTGTCCTGAAGGCACTGTATTATGATCTGCTGCTGGAGGTTAGAACTTCACATTTTGATCGAAAGTGACGTATTTTTCCATTGTTTCAGGCAAAGTCTTTGGGTCTTTTTTTCTAAGAGAAATGCAGAAAATGGCTGCCCGTATTAAGTAGGTCTAGAGGAATAATTAGGTATTTTCCCCTGATCATTTAACTGACCACGGTCGACCTCTATTGAGGCAATTACATTTTTTTCATGAAGAACCACTGACCTATTTTATTCCATTTTCACGCCTCCCAATATTTGACAAGACGGTGAAAAAAATCTAGTTTTTGATTGTAAATGTTTTTGAATCCCTGATTGCTAGAAATTCTAAAACATCTCCAGGTATTTTTATCACTGATAATCAGTAGCTTTGATGGAGAGCTTTTCTGCAATATTGGAGAGTGGATTTCTAAAAGTGTGGACTATTCCAGTGTTAAATATAGCTAACTGGGACATGAAGCCTATTTCATTTATTTTGTTTTTCCATCAGGGCTTGGCTGACTTGCTGGTTCTCGCAATACATTCAGTCATCCAGAACCAGTAGTTTTTTAAGTGGAAGAAATTAAGCGGGAACTGCCTGTCATTTTGTAAACCCAATTTTCATAGCGTTTCAGTGCACTCAGCCAGATGAGTTAGGCAGTCAGAATATCACAATACTGGATTCAATACAGAACGTATTTAAATGGTCAATGTCATCATCTATTAATAATTGTAAGTGCCAGCACATACTGCCACATATTACAATCAATAGTTTGCATCTTCAATAAACATTCTTGGAAGATGGTGAGATTCCAGACTGTAGTAAATACATTGATTACAGGGTCTCTACTTTAGCATTTTACATTCAGACAGATCAACAGATTTGACACTGGATCACGGGATTACTACAGAGAAGCATCTCAAAAGTGATGAGGTTCAAAAAATTTTCTCTAGAGAAACAGAACTTCCTTTACTAAAAAATATTTAACTTGAATATTTTTATGTTCAGTAAGCCAATGTAATGCAGAGTGATTTATGCCAAGATACACAAACCCATTTGCATGACCACTAAGAATATAAAGAATCTAAAGTTAAATCAATCTTAACAACTGATAAAGCTTTACCCCAAAGAACATGATCACAAGGTAAACAGTCGTACGCAAACATTTCTATTTGTGTTTATGGTAGCTTCCAATATTTCCAGCGGGGCTGGTATAAGAGAAAATATGCTTACATGCTTTCTTGAGAACATAGGGGAAATATGACTTTTAGTTAACAAGTAGTTAACTGTATATTCATTTCATCTTTATTTATGCCAGAAATCACGTTCCATTAAAGTAAGTACTAGTTGTGAGTGAGGAACATGAATCAGATGGCCCACACCTGCACTGAGGATAATCTGAAACGCTCACAGAACCATTTTAAGAAATTCATCTATAGCGTGGACTGTTTCAAGATGGAAGCAACACACATTCACGTCCTGCTGATTTTCTCTCTTGATAGGCTCTAGCACACCTTGTAATACATCATTTGGGAAATTTAGCAGATTTCATCCACTTTGGAACTTCAGTTTGGTGAGTACTCATTGTATTGTATGTAAGAGACACAGTTTAGGGACAACTTTCATAAAAATGAGTCTGAAACAGAGATAGTACAGAACTTCGGCAAACTGTCCTAGATGCTGACGGCTTTGAAATCTGGTTCCACAGCACTGTTGGCAAGTTGCTATGGAATTAAGTGAGTAGCACAACATTTAAAGCTCAGGCCACAACCTATTTGCAGGGCAGGAATAGAGATGCAGATGTAGAGAACGGACGTGTGGTCACAGTGGGGGAAGGGGAAGGTGGGACGAACTGGGAGATTAGGTTTGACAGAAATACACTACCAGGTGTAAAATCGCTAGCTAGTGGGAACCTGCTGTATAGCGCAGGGAGCTCAGCTCGGTGCTCTGTGATGACCTAGATGGGTGTGATGGGGAGGGAGGGAGGTCCAAGAGGGAGGGGAGAGATGTATACATATAGCTGATTCACTTCATTGTGTGGGAGAAACTAACATCACACTGTAAAGCAATTATACTCCAATAAAAAAAAATATTTGAAGTGGCAGGTTTGAACTCTAAGGAAAGACACCCGTAAAGTTTTTTTGATTTGCCCGATTCCATCTTGACACTTTTTATAGTGAGTAAAATTCAACTCAATTCAATACACATTTTGAGCACCACGGGGCTTTCAAAGATGAGGAAACAAGGCAAGTAGCCACGGAGAGAATAAAGGAAAGGGTTATATTTATTGAGCACTTACTATGCCCTAGACACTTCCAAACACTTGTTATGATTTAATGCAAAAAGAGAGATATAAGTGTTAATGTGTGTTTGTGTATAGCTGATGCAAGAAAGAGAAGCAACAGTATCTTAATGAAATAGCTGGCATTTAGACTTGCTTTAAAGATGGAGCTTAATTTTAGAAGTAGAAGAAGAAAAAGATGGCATTCCAGGAAGACTGAACTTCATAAGGAAAGGCACATGTGCAGCAGAAATTATAAGACATGCTCAGAAAACAGACTTACAGTTTGACTGCATCACAGGTATGCTGAAGCAAAGGGGGAATGTTTGCCTTTCTTAGAACTAAAGACAGAGTTCCCTTGTGTAGTTTTTCAAAAAGACGTCTAATCTCATTTGGGAATTCAGTACATATAAAATATTCTTGATGACTTTAATGGACTATGTAAATATATTTTTATAGCATTTATTCAGGACATTTTAAAATTATTTAGACTAAACAGTGATGTTAAATTGAATTACATTAAATAGTAATTCATTATTCATTAAATATGAATTCATTAAATATGAATTACAGAGTGTATGCCATGTTCTTCATCTTTGAAAATGATCAAACTTATTTTGTGCTCTAGATAGATTTTTAAATTTCATCTATTGTATCAATTTTGGGGAAAATCAGTACAGTTTTCCTTATTTTCTTTCCACATCATAAATTTGTGTAACACATGTAACTTTCTTATTTATGAACCACCCAAATTTTCCTACTTATTACAACAGGTGATGTGGTTAGTCTCCTGTTTTAGTTGTCGTCTGTTTACTTCTCATTAGTTTGCCTAAGTAAACTGCATCTTACGCATACTTGTATTCCTAACACTAGATCTGGAAGACACAGAACTGTGTAGCAGTAGACAGCGGCAATGGATTAGAAATATTTGCTGGATTGGAAATATTTGCTAAAAAGAGAATTGTGTTCAAAAAATGAAATCTGGTATCAAATTGGATATCTCTGAACCATGCTGATATTTTCCCAGCTCTTTGTAAAGATTATTAGCCCTGAAAACAGGTTCTGTGTTTTAATCTCCCCCATGGTTAGGTATATATTTAAACCAGTATGTATGCATAGGTGAAAATGTATAGATGAATAGCGTGTATGTGTGTGTGTGTGTGTGTGTGTAAGTTTATGTGTAGGTGTATACATGTAAATTGCACATTTAATTGTATAACCCTTGTTCACATATGTGGGGTCTTCCATTCTTAGAGGGACGATTTCATTTTTCCTATGATCTGCCTGGTTTGTCAAGAGACAAATGGGACCAGAAGGTTTTAAAGAAAAGACCCTTGTTGATTTAATAACACAATAAGGTTTTCAATTTAACACAATATTGTTTCACATTATGTACAATGTCAAAGACCTTTCAATATGACTCATCTTTTAAATCACTGACAGGGGAAAGAAAGTTAAAACAGAGGCTTTTCAGCTAGACTCCATTATGGTCACGAATCCCCTGAAACTGTATGTATGTACATACATATGAATATGTATACATGTAAAGCTATGTGTCTTCATGCATGTGCACATATTTTTTTCTAGGGAAAAGGTCTTTCATCATATTCTCAAAAAATCAGAAGAGTCTCCAGAAAATTAGCCACTGTGTAACCCCAAATAACTTTCATTCAAAGTCAATTATAATTAAAGTTTAAATCATAAGATTTTTTGGTAATTTCTTTAAGCAAGAACTTTAAGAATACTTGATAAAATATTCTTTTGGAAATGTAAGGCACTCAATTATCAATTAGCATTACAGAAAGATAAAGATTTACATATCAGAATCCATAATCTTTTAACTTCAACTTTTGGTTATTTTGCATTCTACCGTCATAAAGTTTTCTCTTAAGTCCACTCACTAAGAGGGGCAAAGGCATTTCCTATTAATATTAATTTTTAATAGCGCCAAAGGACGCTTGTCTTATATCCTTAAAGTAATAAGGATATAAGAAGTGAGTTTGGTAAAACATTTTTGGTAGAAAGCTACATTTACACAAAGTTGGCATGGTGTTTGCCATCAGAGGTTTCTCCTCCTCAGCGCAGTTGTGATTAACTAATCCAATGACAATTACCTCATTAATCTAGTTATAATAAACCCCCAACCACTACAAAAATGATGCACAACTACATTTATAGTGAGGAACACATCTGCAGTATCTCCAGGGCTTGGAAACCACAGCCCACAGGCCAAATACGGCCAGAGTCAGATTTTGTAAAGAGTGTTTCACTGCAACACATCCATACCCTCTCCTTTAGGTATTATCCAGGGCTAGTTGCATGCTACGACTGCAGAGTTAAGTAGTTCCATTTGAACCATACTGGCCCTTGAGCTGAAAATATTTACTCTCTGGCATTTACAGAGCAAGTTTACCAATCCCTGATCTAGACATTCATGATTTCTCAACGTCTACCATTGAGACTTGTCACTATGCTCCTTGGCTTGTGTCACACCGTCGCCACAGTCTTCTAGGGAAAGAGTTCCGCGCTTGTCTCCAACTTCTTCACTTCATTGCTGACTCGGTTCCTCTTCACCTGGGTGTGGACTGTTGCAACAGCTCCCTTTTTTTGCTTCCCTACTTCCACCCCATTTCTTCCTGCATTAAAATAATAATTTACCTTTCCTGAAATACCATTACCTGATTCCCCCCTTATAAATGGACAAAGTTTCCCTTAGCTTGAAGAAAATTTCAGAATCTTTACCCCGACATAGAAGACTTGAGGAATGTAAAAATCAGACCTTGGTTTACAGAATCCTCTTACAGACAGCCCTCTGTCCCGCATTACGTATCCTCTTATCTTCCAAGTCTTACCTACTGTTGCTGCCTGTTCCCCATCAAGTCCCCACCTTTAAGAAGGCCTTTCATGACTTCTTACTCTCCGGCAATCACTGTTTTCTCCATATTCCCCAGCTACTACCACGTCTTGGCATGTACATGGAACTGGGCGCACGCATCCACTGGTGGATCTGGGTTTGGGGTTCTGATTCTCTCTCTTCTACTGATTCAAATCCATCACAGCTGCAACTGTGCCTCATGCCCCTTGATATCCTCAAAACTTAGCACAGTGCTTTGGGCAGAGTTAAATGTAAAATATACTCTTACTTGCGGTGAATAATAGCAATAATAATAGCAATTATTGAACGCTTACTATATACCAAGACTGTGTCATGTCTTAAGGATTTCATAGGCTCAACAAAAAATAATTAAAACAAAAGAGAAACAAACAAATCCTCCAGGAGCTTACAGTCAGTCTATTTAGAACACAAAAATAACCACAAGTTAAAAGGAAACCAGTTGGACAAATATATCACCAAACCCAAAATGCTTAGGGCTTTATGTGTAGAGTAGAAAGAATGAGAGATCAAAGTAAGATGAATTTAGTTAGCAAAGATTTTGGTGGAGAAAGTGAAATGGGTGATGATCGTGGATTTGGGAGAAATGAAGTGGAAGAAAGCATCCTTAGTGGAAAATGGAGGCGGGCGGATTCAAATAAATTCCAAAACTAGAAGGAGTTGTTCAGTTGCTAATTGTAAGAGTCAGGATGCCCTTCCCAAAACCTCAACTCTACATATACCAAAATGTAGAAATGCCAAAGTACTGAACAGATAAAGTACTTAACTGTGGTCTAAACTTCGATCCAATCTTAGGGATGCTTCTGTAGTTCTTATTTTCGGGATAATTTATAAACTCGCTGGTGGGACATATTAGAATATTACATATATGACATATATAAATTCTTCATTCTTGGTCATTTCTTAGATACTTGTTATGGTATAATGAGGATTTTAAAAATATAATTCAAAACTAATTCTAAACGTGTCTGCATTAAACACATTAAAAGACAAATCTATTAGACTTTGGTGTGCTCTAAAACTGCTTGGATTGAGTGAGGCTGAAATTTGTGAGAATGCCCCACATAATTTTTATGCAAATAAAGAATCTTCCTTTGGTGTTTCACCCTCAAACAAATATCAAGGGGGAAGGGTGGAGGTAAATTCTCCAGAGTAGAACTTTTGCTTGATTTCAAGCTATACAACCAAGTCAGGAACTTCAATAACCTCGTTTTAGAGGCATTGTCTTATGTCTGGCAAAGAGTTTTAAAACATGATAGCAGATTTCTCTGAAAATCTTCATTACGTATTTGGTTATTTTTCTAACAAAGTCCTTCCTCCTTATATTTTTGCTCTCATGCCTTTATGGCTTTTAACCACTGAATACCTTACCATAACTCCAAATTTCCTAGCAGAAATTCTTTGTACAGCAGTAACTTTTTCTGCCTTGTTCTACTAATAGCATTTTCATTTCTGCTTTTATCTTTTATATGGGTAATCAGTTCCATCCAGTTTAGTATCAAACAAATGAGTAACATCTTTCTTCCAGATTGTTGTAACAAACTGAACCAAAGCAGAGGTATGGTTGTTCCCACAATTTATGCCTAGGGAGCATGAAGAATTCTAGGTGTAGTTCACCCATATAACTATTGCTATAAATATGGTATATTCAAAACCCCATACATATAAAAAATATGAAATCATTTTGAAAGAAACTGTGTTTTATTCAATTGTAAGGACCTTAGCCTTTTTCAGTGTGTTAATACTTTTTCAAGATACTGATAGTAAATATTCTCTCTTTGCTTTCCCTGAAGGGCTGAGCATTTTCTCCAAATATTGATCTCCCCTAACAACATAGCCAGTTCAGAAAGAAGACAGCACATTTTAAGGATTTATATTTATATTTATGAAAAAAAGCTTTCAAATAAAATCCAAATGATTTTGGATCATGCATTTCTTTTTTAACTAGAATGAACTTGGTATAGCAAGTATATCTTCAAAGTTTTGAATATTGTCATTTACTAACACTGCTCTTGGAAAGGGTATTCAACCTCTCTGAACCTTCCCTTGTATGTACCTACCTAATTTGGGGATGATAATTTCCTACTTTATAGGTCATTCTGGGTACTAAATGACACCTGTATGTAATACACCTGGCACAGGAAAAAGGTGAGTTCCCCTCCCTATCGTTAGACAGATAATCACAGCCTGTCTTGACTCTTAATAACTTTGCATCTTATTATCTCATATGTCATGCCAGAAGTAAAAATTTATTTAGAAATAGTCCCCACACTTTAAAAAATTAAGTTTGTATTTTCTCTATTTAATTTTCATGTTATCCTCAGTTCTGTAGTTTAGGCTATACATTTAGTCCATTGCACAAATAAAATCTAACATAAGGCAAATCCAATTTGTAAAAATAATCACTACCTTTTATTGAGCACTTATTGTGAATTGGTACTGTTCTAGTACTTTATACTTATTATCTCATTTAATCTCCCTCAGCCCTGGGGGAGGTATTACTATTATTATCTCCTTTTTAGAGGTGAGGAAACTGAGGCACCGAAGGTTGACTTACAGTGACTGACCCAGAGAGTAGGTGTAGAGGCCAGGTTTCAAGCCATGTGGTCAGGCTCCTGAGCTCAAACTAGCAGACATGAATCTACATGTTGGGGCCATGGTGAGGAACTGTGGGTCTCCTCTTTCACTCCCACCACCCACTAGTCCCAAGAAACCCAGAAACCAGCTTGGAGTCACACCTCATACGTGGAATTCCTACACATCACCTGCGAGTTTTGTACTGATTCCTTTCTCAGAAGATTATTAGATCATTTGAAAAGTATATTTACTCTACTTCAAAATCCAGGTCTTGAAATAAACATTAATTTATTCGTTCAATCAACATTTACTGAACGTCTACTCTGCTCTAGGGACGTGGAAGTTGCTCAAATTATCTTGGGGATGATGTTATTAAACAGGAATGGTTCTGGGTTATTTTTAAAACATCCTTAATAATAATTATTCTTATAATTATAATATAAACTGACATGCTAAATTATTTTATTTTAAAACTTGTGCAGCACTATAGTTTCTGCACTTTATACTTTCATTTCTAATCCTCATAATAACCTACAGGGTAAGTATAACATATTCCTCATTTTCAGATGAGAAAACAGATTTATCAAACTTGAGCAATTTGGTCATGGTCCTCTCGCTGAGGTCTTCCAACTTCAAGTCCAGAATTCCAGAGACTTGGGACACAAGGCACTATGAGATATAGTTCTTGCAGTCTTACAAAAGTAGCTCACAATTCTACAGAAAGATCAGACCTTTAGCTACACCTTCACTGACATCTGTTTAGTTTAGGATGTGGCATTCTATGGCAGAAAATTATTTTGATTGACTTTCACTGGAAAATTCAATTAGCAGCATGAACAGATCTAACGACAAATATTTTTCATTTACTAATTGCAAGAATCTAAGTTACATTAACAAGCTATGTCTCTCCACTGAGGGATGAATGATATATTGTAAAAATTGGATTTGCTGGTGTAACAATGGAAAAGATCAGAATTGGCCTGAGAGAGGATCTTTCTGTTTGGTCTGGGTACTGTGCTCATTAGGATTCTAGACAAGGGCTTCTCTTCATCCCTATCTCCACCCCCTAACCTGCCCCTCTGTGGCATGTGCATATCCTTCAGGGGTAGGACACTGGCAAATCCTGCAGCTCTGTCCTGGAAGGGGCATAGCAGACTATGAACCCGTCCTCAAACCACAAAGATCCCTGGGGATCATTTACTGTCCAACACAGCAGTTGCCAGATTATCATAATTAGCATTCAATTGTGGATGTATCACTAGTCTACACTAAGTCTACCTAAAGTTTTGAGTCAGAATTACCTGTAGAATTTTTTCAAAATACACACATCCACATCCATCCCCAGACCTACTGATTCAGAATCGCCTTACTGTTGTTAAAACCCAATGGCTAATACCAATTTGCAGCCACGTTTGAGAACCACTGACAGAAGTAAATACAAGACCAGGAGATGAGTATCTTGACCCATGCACTCCATCACTCCAGAGCCAGGAATAAGAAGACGCTGACGGTAAAGTTAAGGTGGATTTACACAGAAGAAAACTATTATATTTAGGCCATATGTCTTCAAATTTCACCAGTATCAATAGTAAAGGGAATACAATTACAGGAAACAGTTACTACCTAGGCTACCACACTGCAAGAAACCGACATTCAAGAAAAGGCAGGGAAATATCCTTGGCACCACAGCCAGCATGTTGAGGTTCATCTGACTGTGAGGACAGCTGGTTTTACCTTGAGCTGAGAAGAAACCTGGTCCAGGTCAAACAGAACCCCGACCCTTCAACCATCAAGGGGCCAAAAAAAAAAATGAGATTTGAGACCGGAAGTTAGATTGATCTAGAAGGGAATAAAAACGATTCAAGTAATCCAGTCAAAGAAGGAAGACATGATTGGAAGGGGTGACTTGTATGGGTTCCACCAGAAGCCAAGCTGGAGACAAGGGTTCAGGTGCAAGTAGTTTATTTGAGAGATGAAGGAAATAGCAAGTGCAGAAAGGAGAAGTGATGTAGGCACAGGAAGGCATCTGATGGGGACAGTGTTCTCAAGACAGCTACCAGTTTGGAAGGCTGGAGCTCAATTCCAAAGGAAGCTCTGGGAAGAGGTGGCCAGCAGCAAGTCTCAAACTGTCATGCACAAGAATCTCCTGGAGAGCCTGTTAAACACAAATTCCTGTGCCCCATCCCCAGGCATTCTGAGTTAGCAGGTCTGAGGTGGGGCTCAATATGAGCATGTCTGACAATCCCCCAGGGGATGCTGGCGCTGCTGGTCCAAGGACCTCACTTTCTGTAACAC
Organism: Physeter macrocephalus; assembly: GCF_002837175.3. Taxonomy (NCBI): domain Eukaryota; kingdom Metazoa; phylum Chordata; class Mammalia; order Artiodactyla; family Physeteridae; genus Physeter; species Physeter macrocephalus. The sequence continues at coordinate 72,566,649 of NC_041226.1, forward strand.
TGGTGTAGAGCATATACATGCATCCCACCCAAGGAGTAAGGGAACTGGGGTTTTTGTGCACCGATTCTGGTCCTTCATTTGTCCATAACGGCCACTGGAGAAGAGGCAATGACACTAATTCCCCGTTGCTTAGAGAGTACCACCAAAGTGACCTTCCTCAGGCAAAGAAATGCAGATACTGGTCATTGGAAATTAGCCTTGAAGTGGTAAAACCAAAGGGAGATGAAAGAGCCTGACAGTGTCTGTTACAGCACGGGAGGAAATTAGTGTTTCAGCTGATTAGGCTGCTTAAAAAACAAGAGGTCATGTACCAACAATTTAATCTTATAAGTTGAGCTTCCCTCTCACTTATTCATTCGTGCACGTATTTATTTAGCTACCATTCATTGCACCAGACACTACAGTAGACCTTATTGAATACTGTCTGTGGGCATTAGAACATTTCATTGTCTAGCCTGAATTGGGCAGACAAAAATAGCAGGAAAGGATACTATTGGGAAAATGAATGTGGAGAATACCCTGCCCACCAGGCATGTGAATTCAGAAGGCTGTGCCTTTCTTTATTCTCAGGGTGATGACAGCACAGCTACTTAAGCACAAATGGCACACTGGATGAGGAGGCTTCCTCTTAGAGGCTGTCCTGGGAAACAGATTTCGTTACCTAGGTGATACTGATTCATGTCTGTACCTATGGTTCTTACTTCCTGCCCCAATAGCTCCTCCTCCTCCTCTCTCTGTGCTTACCATGGTCTTATCATATTCACACCACTGCAGTGTTAGAAACAAATAATCAGGAATAATACCATTGCTCAAAAAGCATAGTTTACCATCTCATACCCAATAGGATGACTATTATCCAAAAAATGGAGAATAGTAAGCATTGGCAATGATGTACAGAAATTGGATCTGCTGTGAATTGCTGGTGGGAATTTAAAATGGTACAGCTGCTATGGAAATCAGTTTGGAAGTTCCTCAAATAAATTAAACATAGAACTCCTATATGGTCAGTAATCCTACTTCTAGGTATATACCTAAAGGAATTGAAAGCAGGGACTTGAACAGATCCTTGGAGGCCAATGCTCATAGAAGAATTAGTCACAATAACCAAAAGGTGAAAATGGATACGTGCGTGTATGTGTGTGTGTGTGTGTGTGTATACCATAGACTATTATTCAGCCATTAAAAAGGAATAAAGTTATGATACATGACACAGCATAGATGAACCTTGAAGACATTATGTTAACTGAAATAAGCCAGTCATACTGCATGATTCCACTTATATGAGGTTCTACAATATGCAAATTAAAGAGACCTAAAGTAAATTAGAGGTCACCAGGGCCAGAGGGCAGAAGGAATGCAGAGTTATTGTTTAATGGGAACAGAGATTCTGTTTGGGGTGATAAAAAAGTTTTAGAAATAGATAGTTGGAATGGTTGTACATTTGTCAATGTAATTAATACCACTGAATTACAAACTTAAAATGGTAAATTTTGTGTTATGCATATTTTACAAAAAATTTCTTTAAAAATCCAGTTCATCTCTTCATGGGTCCACACAGCCCTGCCTTACCTCCAAACAGTGACTTGGACCTTTCCACTCAGTATCGTCACCTCCCACCTCCCCACCTATAGGCAGGCTCTCCTACTTTTCTCCCACTTTTCTATTCTTGAGGAACTCATGTTAGCGAAACTGAGGGGCTGGTTGCTCTCTGAAAAGAAAGAGTTTCTAGCTGTGCCAACTGTTTGCCTCAGTTCCCAAGGTCTTTTTCAGCTTCTTTCAGTTTGGAGCTTCTTGCCTGTTTTTCTACTTACCTAGTCTGCCTTTTTGGTTTCTATAGTTTCTTTCTTGCCATGACTGGCTTTGTCTTTGCAGGGGCTGCTCTGCTCTCCACATTAGATCTTTCTGAGTTTCTTGCCTGTTTATTTGATTCTATTCTTTACCTGCCTTCATCCTTATACTTCATGATGCCCTGTCATGCCCCCCTCTTCCCGGCTCACACCATGCTTTTTGCCTTTGATACCTGGACTGCAAATATCTCTGTGGTTCTACACACCTAACTTTTAAGTCAGCCCATTTCCAATCCTAACTTTTATTCCAGGAATGCTCAACCCAGCTTCCCAGTAGCATCACTTGGAGAGCTTTTAACAATGTTGATACTAAGGGTATTAATCTACCTTGAGGACATAGCTCCACAAGTACAAAAGAGCAGACGCTATTCACAAACTAATCAAAATGGCTATTAATGGGGAAGCAGGAATGAAGTAGAGAGGATTGGGAAAGAAGTAATTCTCTGTGTGGACCTTTTTATATAACTTTGATTTTTAGCCAAGTGGGTATATTCAAAATATAAAATATAATAAATGAACACAACTGTATGCCAAATCAGTAACTAATCGCAAAAGAAAATTATTTCAAGCAACTTTTTAACACAAGACTCTGAGTATACATTCAAGATAAAAGAAAACCTGATGTGAAAATATTAACCATAGTTTTAGTGTTGGTAGTATATATTGCAATTTGAATTTTCAAATTGTTATATTTGTATAATAGAGTAAGTAAATATACTGTTAGGAACCAAGACCGTAAATGTTAGAGAGAGAAACAAATAAAGAAGTTAAGAAAAACCCTGTAATATTAAAGTATTGACTTGATTAAAAATAATTTTTTCTAATTCTAACAATTAATACTCCAGTAGAATGAGAACCTCCATCACCCAGATATTGGTTATTATGTATGTTCCACACTCAAAGGATCCTGAGGTTCTTGGATAAACAGCAGATCTATCTATTTTGGGAAAAATTAAAGGTGCCACAAAACAAATAATTGCTCAAACACTAATGGGGGCTTTTCAGAAGGACTCGTGGGTGGACTTAAAGGGACTCCCACTGGGCAAGTTTGAAAAAACAAAACAAAATTTTAAAGTAATGCTATATTTGATTATAACATGTAAACTAAATAAAATATATGAACTCACAGTTATACCAAAAAAGGAAACTAAAAATCAATTCATTTACAACCACGAGATATAAGTGTTACACACCCTTTCTCTGAACATTGGTAATAAAAGGAAGATAATTAAACCTTTACCCTACCTTTTTTGGAGTGAGTGTAGTTCACCTAGTTGGAGCTAATGAAGGTAGAAGAATCATTGAATTAGAACTCAAATTCTACAACCCTTAATGAAATCAATGAAAGAGTTGATTCAGGAAAGGATCATTATTGGATGCTGAGATCTATATTAAAGGAAGATCTGACAATCATCACCTCAAGCATCAATAATAGTGACCTCATGGGTCCCTGATGTGTTGCAGTATGAAGTCCACAGCATCACCTATGAGGCATCCTTGACAAAAAACTGAATCTAATTCATCTGAATCTAATCAAGCATCAGACTTAACGTCCTTGTTATAGGGAATACAAGGGTAGAGGAACAAATTAGCAAATACTTTGAGAAAGCACTCAGATCAATCTCGAATGTGGGTATTGATCAAGACAACTGGAGAGTTCTTTTAAACAGACAATATCATGGGGTGAGGAGGAGTTAGGGAGACAGTTCTAGATTGGGAGAGACTAATGAGACACAATAACCAGATGCAATGTATGAAATCTGACTGGATCCTGGATTGAAAATAGCTAGGGAAAACAAGACAGAAATCCGAATATAGACAGAATACTAGATGACGTGGAGCTATTAGGAAGACTAATGATATACGATCATATTAGATGAAGATATATATCATATATACATTTATAAATAATTTATTTATATATTTATATATATTGACAAGTTTATCTCTTGATAGATTTATAGATTTATAAATGTAAATTTATCCATATACATAGATGTTATATATTAAATGTGTGTGTACACACATACATGAGTCCCCATGCATGCATGTACATATCCAAAATATAAGAAAATGTTAACGATTATCAAAACTGAATAGTGAATAAAGATGTTTATTTTCCAGTTTTTAAGCTCTTCTGTATGTTTGGAAGTTTTCATCATAAAAAGCCAGAAGAAATACAGACATGAGGTTCCACTCACAAAGATTCAAATTAGTTGGGATGAGGCTTGAGCATTAGTATTTTTAAGAAACTTCCATGTGATACTGTACAGGCAGTGACTGTACAGCCAGGGCTGTGCCTTGCCCTCTCCCTCCATACCCCACCTTCCCGCCACCCAACCTCACTTGACTTGGCGTCTCCAAGTCCAAAAGACAGCTCCTCAGACCTCCTGGTGCCTTGCTTGGGTCAAATCTTCAGGCTGCCTTCCTGGGGAAGCCACTTCTTCAACTCGCCATAAAGCAGATCTTTGGATAGCCAAACAAAATCCCACCAGGAGATGGTGATTCATCAAGCAGAGAGCTGACACAGAAAACTGCAAATGCACATAAGTATAAAATGCAGGCGGGGATATAGGATAGATATGGAAAGCAACAACATTGAACGACTGAATAAAAAACCTAAGAAAACCACCAAGAAACTAAAAATCTAGTATAGTGAGAGTCCCAAGTGTATGGCTAAGCTGTGAGGTCATGATTATGAAAATTATGATTTAAACATGGCAATAAGTGTATAGTTTTACAACAGACAGATCTATCAGAGAGAGTTCTGTTTGAGGGATTCAGAAGCTGGGATCCAGGGGAACAGGGAGAAAACGTAGGTACACTTGGTCCTATCGGACAGTAACTTTCACCAGAAGATAAAATAATTTTGCAAGCAGCACAGGTGTGAGTTCTCAGATAATCTTCTGCCTCACCCACTTCCGACAAAGACTCCTTCCAGAGCCCTGGTTGAAATGAGGCTTTTAGAACAATTGGTTAGTAGTATAATAGCTGTAAGAGATTTGACAGTACAGCATGGGGTTGCCTTGTGGCTTATGTACCATAGAGAAGTGATCTATACACACTACTATATACAAAATAGATAACTCATAAGGACCTACTGTAGAGCACAGGGAACTCCACTCAATACTCTGTAATGGCCTATATGGGGAAGAGAATCTAAAACAGAGTGGATATATGTATATGTACAACTGATTCACTTTGTTGTACACCTGAAACTAATGCAACATTGTAAATCAACTATACTACAATAAATTTTTTTTTAATGAAAAATAAAAATAAATTAGGGAATGCATATCCCAGGGCATACGCAAGCACTTTCCAAGGTACTCAGGACTTGATGGTTTAAGGGAATCGGAGTCCAAATCCTCAGCGTCCAAGGGAACTCCTTCTAAAATTCTTCTGCCTCAGACAGCACCTGTCTGGGAGGTCTCATGCCCACTCTAATCTGCTTGCCCACCTCCCCCTCCCACAAACGGGCTTCCCCCACTTCACAAAGGAAAAGCATACCTTTCACTGACCAGGAACATTACTGTGGTACATTGCCTAGCAACAGAAAGTCTGGTCAAGAGACAATCCGAAATACTGGTGTTGGCAAAATCTCCTTTTGCCCAAGGGACCGTACCTTCACCACTCTCACCCCACTCATCTTGGGAAGATATGAACACCTAACAAACTTAGTTTTTCTATTTACCAAAAAAAAAATCTATTTATCAGTAATCACAAAAATTTTTTAAAGGATCCTATTTTGGTTCATTGTTTACTACTAATAATTATAATGATAAATTAGCACAGGAGAAAAATTTAGTCCTTGGAATCTTATGTCCCAAGAAAATTTTTTAAATTTAGTTTTCATTTGTGATCATATTTTGTTGCTGAAAACTCTATGCTATAGATTGTTGAGTATTCAGGTAGAAATGTTTGCTTATGTTAATTAATACATCCTGCATTTTCCATGAAAATATTCTTAAATGTATAAATTGTACATACCCAAATACTCCTATAAGACTGGAGAGGATGTCTTTGAATTCAGACCAAGAATGTAATGGAACCACTTTTGCTTTATCAGGTGCAGGTGGGTTCAGAACACAGCTAACAGACTGTGAATATCATCAAGCTCCTAATCTCTTTGGGCTTAAAGGCAACTAAACATCAAATTCTCAATGTCTAACATAAATAAAGTTGTCAGTATAGCTTGTCTTAGGGGGTCTAAGAAAACTGTTTTTTTGCCAAGGGAATCATTTTTGGCATTTAAAAGTTATATTTCAATTGAATACAATCAAATGTAAATCGACCAAGACAAAATGAGAAGCCATTAATGACTGAAATAGTGTTTGCAATTGCAACAAATCCACAGGCTATATTAGCGTCATGAGTTCTGTTCTCCCAGGATGTTTTTGCATTTCAAACAACAGATTAAAAAGCAGTTTAATTTATTCACAAGCTCACCCAAGCAAAATGTCAGCTAACACACTGATGACTTCTATATATTTTGGAATTTTTCAGTTTCCCAGTAATATACCAGGCTGTTATTTTTATATTCAGTCCACATACTGGTAGCAGGACTTCTGGTCTCAGTTGGCACTCTCTCCTCTTACCCATTATAGCTTTTCAAATTTCCTTCATTCTCTGGAAACTCTCAGCACATCCTGTCCCCACCATCAGACATACAGCTGGTACCTTAACCCTTCAGCTCACAGTTTCCTGACAATAAGCCCCTAAATCTCATTTGCCTACATCCATTTTTTCCTCTTTTACAGATATGATGATAGCAGGAGTATCTCACTGTACATGGTGAGTCTTTCCATATGTTCACTGGGGAAGGCACTTTTTACCTCTTAAGGTGATCTCCCTGCAAGATTTCTAGTTTTCACCTTACTGCTAACTTCAGTGGATATTTTTCAGTTGTTATGAACCTTGATTATTTGGTAGCATTTTACATTGCTGAAAATCAAAACACAACTTTTTATAAGCATTTTGATGGTAAGAAAAAAGATTTAGTTATATCCCCTAGATTGCATATACTCTGGCAGGAAAGTGAACATTTTGGTTTTAGAAAGATTATTACAATTACTTTTGAAATAAGTATTTTCAATAATGACAATGGCAAATATTGGTTAAAGACTTAAAGGTTCCAAGTTCTCTTTTAAATGTTTCATATATATTAATGCATTTGACCCCCCCAAAGAACTCTGAGATAGAGTTATTTCCACTTTACAGAAAGTTTAATTAAATTGCTGGAGTCCATAGAGGTGGCATGTGTTTGAACTTAGGCCGTCTGGCTCTAAAGCCCATCCTCCTACCTACCAAATGATACTGAGTCACCCATTAAATTCATTTAACCAGAATGCCTCAGGCCCCAAGTAATCAAATTAACTGTGATTTGGTTCTAAGGAATGTAGCCCTTACAAAAAAATTATATAGAGAGATGATGAAGAAGAAGGAGAATGAGGAGGGGGAGGAAAAGATGACAGACAGGTACACAGATAGATGACAGATAGCTGGAGAGCTGTAGATAGACAGACAGAGCCTGGTAAGAATGAACTAATTAAGACGACACCTCTATTTCAAGTAGCTTATCTGTAAGAATACTGAAACCAAAGCACAGAAAGATTAAAGACCTTGTTGAAGGTCATAAAATCAGGTTCTGCAACAGAATTTTCTAGGTCATATGCAGCCGACCATGTCTGCTACTAGATTTAGAAGAAGCTACATTTTCTCTTAAGCACTTTGCTAAGTAAAATGACAAAGATGGTAGGAGGAAGAATGCAAAGTTAATCAATAATTGCATGAAGTTAGAACATGAACTTTTGCTTAAGAATAAGATATTAAAGAACGAGAGCAATTAATTTAAATGCATATAATGCTGCTGATATAGGAATCTAGCCCAGAGAGAAAGATTAAATAAAAATTGATTTTTCTCAAGAGACACAACCATTCAGAACATCAAGTGGTGGACAAAATAGAAATGGTGATAAACAAAATTTTTAATAGCCAGATGATCAAAGCTTTGCTTGATTTTCCAAATTCAAATAATATGAAGCTTTCAAAGTCCCTATATAGGGTCCATGATCCCCATTATTTTTCTACTTTCATATTGCTCTACGTTTTTAAAAGAGTTTTTGCATCTTAGGGAGCTGATGTCATCACCAGTTTTTGAGGTAACTGATTTTTGATATATATCCACCACCCCAACCCAAACCAGATTTTAAATTATTTGTACGCTGAGACTCACAGTGTTTGATTTACTTTTTAAAAACTCCTGCAAGCCTATACACGTAATAAGCATGAAACAAGAACGACGATCCTTTGTGTGAATTAAATATTTTAAAGTGGAAGTACTTCAGACCTAGAAACATACACACAGTGACCTTAGTTAATGAAAATACTGCCACACTTAAGATAACTCAAGACTTCTCCAGAATGCAAAGTACCTACAGAATTAGATGTAGATTTACATGTTGATAAAAGGTACTCTCCAGCCTTATTCTCCAAAATCCAGGGAAGAGCACTGGGGCAGGAATAAGAAAGAATGGCGACATGAAGATGGCAAGAAATAGAACTGTTCATCCTCAGGTAAGTTCTGGGAACAAAGTATGTGTTATAAAAAGAGCGAAGAATAGAAAGTAATATTAATTAACAATCACTAAGAATTAAAAAGCTGTCCCATTTGAAAGTACTAACTAGGTTACTAAAAGAAACCTGGAAAAATTACTGTGGACTGTGGATCTGGGACAAAAGATAGTATACGAAAATGTAATTTATAGAATGGAAAATTAGGTGGAATTTTTTAAAAGAACATTAATTTTGACCACTAAAATGGAGATAATTGGACTTCCCTGGAAGTGCAGTGGTGAAGACTCTGTGCTTCCAATGCAAGGGGTGTGGGGCTCGATCCCTGGTCGGGGAACTAAGGTCCCATGTGCCATTTGGCACAGCCAAAAAAAATTTTAAATGACTATATAAACAAAAATAAAATGGAGATAATTATATTCTCAAGAAGAGAGAAATGTTGAGGTGTAGCCATACTGAGGTTCTGTTACAGAAAAAGTAGAAGATTATGGAACATTCAGCTATGAAATTAGGGAGGAAAAGGCCAATTTTCTAAGCTAATAGATTTTTTTGGCAGTTGCTGAAATTAAAGAGATTTAAAACAAAAGGGAAAGCAGAATTCCTTTTACGCTTAGAATACACCAGCATAGCATCAGATCTAGAAACATTTTGTAGTGGTCATCTGTTCAGTTCTTTGATATGCTGGACAGATTTTTTTCTCTTCTCTTCCAAGAGCTGGAGAGCTAGCACATTCCTTGCTTTTACCAGTTTGAGGTTTCCCATATTTTCCTTTTATCTTTTTTTTACCATCTCTAGCTTTCTCTTGAGCCCATTTGTTTTTGCTCCATTTTCTGTGGTTATAATGTGTTCAAAGAAAAAAAATTCTTTGGCATCCATTTTAGGAATAGAAAGTTTATGATGGTAGAGACTTCCCTGGTGGCACAGCAGTTAAGAATCTGCCTGCCAATGCAGCGGACACGGGTTTGAGCCCTGCTGCAGGAAGATCCCATGTGCCGCGCAACAACGAGGCCCTGTGCACCACAACTACTGAGCCTGCGCTCTAGAGCCCGCGAGCCACAACTACTGAAGCTCACGTGCCTAGAGCTCGTGCTCCGCAATAAGAGAAGCCACCGCAATGAGAAGCCCGCGCACCGCAATGAAGAGTAGCCCCTGCTCCCTGCAACTAGAGAAAGCCCGTGCACAGCAATGAAGACCCAACACAACCAAAAATTTAAAAAATAAATAAACTTATTAAAAAAAAGAAAGTTTATGGTAGTAAATGTTATTTTTAGCTTCTTTTTCTCTGTATTTAAAAACAATAATTCCTTTACCCTTTGCTCTAGAAATACTATCTTACTACTTTAGCATTCAGAACATGCCTCAGTTTCTCCAGGTTAAGTTTATAAAGTTCAGCAAACTACATGAAATTCCCATAATTCAAAATGGAATATAATAACCATATATTTCCATGAGATGTTGCTATTGTTTTTAGTTCGTCTCTTTAAAAATTTTTAAACTATTGATTCCTTCTTCTTTTGGTAAACTAAACCCTCAGATATTATTGTTTAATATGTAAACTTGATCAAACTACCCCCATTGTATTCCAAATAACAACTTCTTCTGCTAAGGTTGTCAAGCTAGTTCTCCAATTCATTAGCCAATTAGTATTTTTTTTTTTTTGGCCATACTGCAAAGCTTTATTGACTTTTCTTATTATGGGTGGAGTCATATTATAAAAATAATTTATACTCATAGTAAAAATGTTAGAAAACTTAGGAAAGTATAAGAAAGTTATTCATAATTCCTCAGGCTACAGATAGCCATTGTTAACATTCTGCTATGCATTTTCATTTAGACTCATAGCACTACTTCTCAAAGAGTAATAAACAAAACACTTCACTTACTCATGTGTGAAAACTAGTCCTCAAATTAGTACAGTTAGAAGGAAAACGTTGGTTCATTATACCTGTTGATGTATGTGTGTATCCATCAGCCATTGGACACTAGCCATTCTGGCTCTGGAGATCTTCCCTCCAGAAGACTGCTGGATGGCAGGACAAGAAAGTTGGCCTTTGTACCCAGTAAAGGAAATAAACACTTGAAAAACTATTTGCTCGTTCAGTCTTACTTCCTATTATAGAATTATAAAATGGATTTGAACTGTTTCTTTGTATAATAGATTTTGCGTGGTACAGTATAATACGCATAACTATTTTAACAAATCTTTATCGTCTAATTTTCCTTTCGGCAACTGATGACGTGGTGTGGAAGGTGAAACAGGTTAATATGAAACCTCTAGGAAATCGATCAAGATGGCAGAGTAGGAGAACTCAGAATTCACTTCCCTCCATGAACACATCAAAAATACATCTACACATGGGACAATTCTCATGGAAAACTTACTGGAAACTGGCAGAAAGACTCCTGTACAACCAAGGCTATAAGAAAGATGCACAGGTTATCAGGTAGGAAGGCAAGAAAAGCGATCAGGTCGGGACCTGTGCCTCTGGGAGAGGGATCAGAAGAAAAGGGAGATTACATGGGCAGAGACCCGTCCTGGGGAGTGAGCAGTTCAAGCCACAGATTGGGTGTCCCAGTCCTGGGATCCTACCCAGGGAAGACGAGCCCCCTTGGCTGCCTAGAGGGCTGCCGGGACTAAACAGGAGGCCTGCGGGAAGCCTGGACTCCACCTGTGAGACGCACGTGCGCTGAGCAGCCCCTGGGCCAGGGCGCAGAGCTCAGACTGAGGACTGCCCTAGTGGCCGCCGGCCTCCTGGGCCTGCCTCCAAGCCCACCCCAACCCAGACCAAGCGGACTCTCCAGCTTCACTTATTCACAGATCCGGGGCTGCCATGACCAGGGAGAAAGCTCAGCCGTGGGAAGCAGAGGCGCCTGGGTCCTGGGGTGGCATCTGGGGGGGGGGGGGGAGCGAGCGGCAGGGCCGTCATGGACCCTTCCTCAAGCAGCGCGTCGGAAGCAGCCCAGAGCTCTGACGGCGGTCAGTCCACCAGAGCTCACACACACCATGAGTCCACGTGGGCCCCAGCTGCCCCGTGGCGCGGCTCCACAACAGGGCTGAGGCAGCTGAGGCTGGGGGTGTGATCAGCTGCGAGGGACAGACGGGACTTGGACCTGCGGCTGTGCCTGCGCAGAACGAGGGAAACAGTTGCTGGCCCCCGCACAGGCAGCACATAGGAGACCGCTCAAACCTCTGTCTGCAGCTGACACGAGCAAGAGGCCCCCCTGCTTCAGCACTCCCCCGGCTCTGGGGAAAGCGTGCCGGGGCTGGGACCGGGGAAGGCACACACTTAAAGGGAACAGAGCCAGCTCAGGCCGACCCTCAGGGTTTCTGCTCCTGCAACTTGGGATCAGACCCCACCCCGACAGGGCAGTGACGGCCACTGAGCAGGGGGCAAGCCCCACCTCACACCTGGCTCCAGTTCTAGCCCCGCCATCTGCAGCCCTACCTCCTACCACGGTGATGGTGGCCAGCATATCCTTAGGAAAGATGTGACTGGTGTCCACGTCAAACCCAGCCCTCCCGCAAAGGCGCTCTGTATAGGAATGCTCCCACAAAAGGACACACCTTCAAGACCGCAAGAGGCAACCGTCTCACCTAACTTCATAAAGTCAGATAAAGTTAAGCAAAATGAAATGGCAGAGGAACTGCTCTCAGCTGAAGAGCAAGAGAAAGCCCCTAAAAAAATAAATAATAAAACAAAAAAAATAATTTACCAAAGAAATCAAAGCATTAGTAACAAGAATGTTAACTGAATTGGGGAAAAGGATAGAGAAACAGTGATAATTTTAACAAGGAACTAGAAAATGTTAAAGATCCAATCAGAATGAAGAATTCAGTAACTGAAATAAAATACATTAGAAGCAATGAATAGCAAACTAAGTGATAGAGAAGAATGCGTAAGTGATCTGGAAGATAGAATAATGGGAATCACCCAATCAGAACAGCAAAAAGGAAAACAAATTTTAAAACTGAGAACAATTTAAGAGCTCTCTCGGATAGCATTAAGCATACCAACATTCACATTATAGGGGCCCCAGAAGAAGAGAGACAAAAGGGGATCGATAATGCATTTGATAAAATTATGGCTGAAAACTTCCCAAACCTGAAGAAGGAAACAAATATCCAAGTACAGGAAGGAAGCACAGAGGGTCTCAAGATGAACTCAAACAGACCGATACCAAGAAATATCATAATTAAAATGGCAAAAGTAAAAGATAATGAGAGATTTCTGAAGGCAGCAAGAGAAAAACCAAGAGTCATATACAAGGGAATCCCTCTAAGGCTATCAGGTGATTTCTCTGCAGAAATTTTGCAGGCCAAAAGGGAGTGGCATGATATATTCAAAGTGCTGAAAGGGAAAAACCTGCAACCTAGGATATTCTACCCAGCAGGATTATCATTTAGAACAGAAGGAAAGATAAAGAACTTCTCAGACAAGCAAAAACTTAAAGAGTTTAGCAATATTAAACCTACCCCGAAATAACTGTTAAAGTATCTTCTCTAAGTGGAAAATAAGTAAGACTCTCTAGGAAAGGGAAAATCCCAACAGGAAAGGCAAATATGTAGTAAAGGCTGAGGATCAACTACTTAAATGAGCTAGTACAAAGATTATTTGTTTAATGTAAAAGCAACTGTGACTGTAATAAACAGTTAACAGATAAATGTGATATATAAAATATGACACTGAATGTGTTTGAACTTAAATGACATAAATCGCATCAATATTGTTTTGGATCTGTCCTAAGGCAAAATAAATAAGAGCAAAAATGAGCAAATAGGATTTAATTAAACTTAAAAGAGTTTGCACGGCAATGGAAACAATCAACAAAATGAAAAGACAACCTACTGAATGGGAGAAAATAGTTGCAAATGATATGACCAACAAGAGGTTAATATCCAAAATATATAAACAGCTCATACTACTCAATATCAAAGAAAAAAATAAACAGAAAATCAGCAAGAAGAAACCCGGAGAGACGTTTTCCCAAAGACATACCAATGGTTAACAGGCGCATAAAAAGATGCTCAACATCACTAATTATTAGAGAAATGCAAATTAAAAGAAAGAGATATCACCTCCTACCTGTCAGAATGGCTATCATCAAAAAATCTACAAATATCATATGTTGGTGAAGACATGGAAAAAAGGTAACCTTTGTACACTATTGGGGGGAATGTAAATTGGTGTAGCCACACATGTAAACACTAATTCAAAAAGATACACGCACTCTGTGTTCACAGCAACACTATTTACAATAGCCACAATATGCAAGCAATTCAAGTGTCTACTAACAAATGAATGGATAAAGAAGATGTCATATATGTTCAATATTACTCAGCCATAAAAGAGAACGAAATTCTGCCATTTACAGCAACATGGATGGACCTAAGAATACTATACTTGGTGAAATATGTCATACAGAGAAAGAAAAATACTGTATGATATCACTTATTTTTAGAATCTAAGAAATAAAACAAACAAATGTATATAGCAAAACAGAGACTCACAGATACAGAACACAAACTAGTGGCTACCAGTGAGGAGAAGGAAGGGGGGAGGGGCAAGACAGGCATGTAGGATTAAGAGATACAGCCTCCTATATATAAAATAGATAAGCAACAAGGATATATTGTACAGCACAAGGAATTACAGACATTATTTTGTAATAATTTTAATGGCATATAATCTATAAAGAAATTGAATCACTATGCTGTGCAACTGAAACTCATATATGATTATAAATCACCTATATTTCAATAAAAAATAAATAGAAAAAACTTTTAAATAAAAATCAAAGAAAGGAGAACAACAAAAAAAAAAACAACCTTTAACTTTTAACAAGAACTCTGAAGCTATGCAATTTTATGACTGCCCTCAGATCTCTGGGGAAAGCTTGCACGAGGATTAGGTTATTTGTTTCTCACTCAAACCTGCTCTTCTCTCTCAGTTCCCTGTCTCTGTGGCTAGTATCATCATTCCCTTGTTTTCTCAGGCCAGAGAGGTCTTGACACTTCCCTTTCCTTTCATCCCGACACATCTATCTCATCTGCCCGCTTCATCTATTTAGATCATATCCACTCTTCTCTCCTGCAATGCTTTGGGCTCTGCGTCTGAGCCACGACTATCGCTCACCCAAGAGTCCTCATTGCTGCTGGTTTACCTCATTCCATTCTTTCACCTCCAAGTATCCAGAGACTGATTTTACAATCTGGACCCACTCTGGTCATGTCACTGTGGCTTAATGCTAGACCCTGGCTCTTCATTCATTGCTCTGTTCAAGATAAATTCCAAACTCCCTAGCAAGGCATAGCAGACCTTTTCCCACCTGATCTCCAGGCATTTCCCCCCCTTTCCTTTTTCCACCCTCTAACCTTGTCCCTACGCTCTAGCTGTATCGCAGGTGTCAGTCCCTGAAGTGCAGGCTCTTGTTCAAGCTGTTACTTCTGCCTTGAGCATCTTCTCTTTCCTCACATCTTCTTTCTCCGTGTCCTGCTTTGCTTTGCTAATTCTGTATCACCCTCAAGGTCTGTATTTAGGCATCACTTCCTCTGGGAAGGCTGATCTGACCGCTACGGTTTGGGGATCTGTGCTCCTGCAGCCCCCGACTCTGTCCCCACTACTTTTTTTCCCATCATCTCCTCCCAAGACTGAGGCTCCTTGAGAATGGATTGAGATTTTGTTCCACTGGGTCCTTTCACCCACAAAGTGTTTCATAAATAAATTAAAATTATGACATTTCTATCCAATACCACTTTCATTATTAACCAGGATCACAATCCCTAATTAATCAGAAGGAGGCATTTCAGTGGAATGCAAAAGATGTGTCATCACGGCTCTCCCCAGTCTGGTCTACTCAACTTCCCAGACATACGCTCACCTCATGCTCACCTTCTTGATCTCACTCATATTATCTGGCCTGTAATTAGTTCCTTTTCTCAAAATTGTCACAATATCAAGATCCCATTTTCTATATGAAGCCTCAGTCAAACACTACAACACAGAATAATCTCATACTCTAAAATCCTACAGTATTTAAGGCCATAGATTGCTAATTTGTTTTTATATTATTTTTCTGATCTTCAAACATGTTCTAAGTTCAGTTAGACTACATCCCACATCTTGCTTTGTATTTCTCCCAGTACTTAGGACAGAACTACATGCTCAAGCTCACCAGTAATCACAGAAACACAAATTACAACAATGATAAATAATGAAATAACACATTCGATCCATCAAAATAGTAGAATTTACAAAAGTTGATATTATTAACTGTTAGTAAAGACCGCAGGAGTCAAGCACTCTTGTGTATGTGTGGATATAACATTGTGTAGCCACTCTGGAAATCAAACTGGCAGGATTTATGAAATTAAGAATTTGTTTGCCTTAAGATACAGCAGGCGCACTCCTGGATATATATCCCAGAGATATTCTCACAAATTTCATCAGGGACATGGATGAAATGTTTGCCATGGTCTTTTATGTGACAATGGGGAATTGGAATTAGCCCCAGGGACCTGTTCTCAAAACCATTACAATAGTAGGGAGATGAATGGTAGAATATACTGGTAGCCCATTTTAGAATAGTACTCAGAAGAGAGAAGCAACATGACAAGACATAAAACAGACAACACTGAAAGAAAACAAAGACAAAAATCTATAGCACAATACTAGTTTTGTAAATTTAAAACATATATACACAAAACACTACATATTGGCGTATTTAATGTGTATATTGGCCATTTAATGTGCATATTAGGAGAAAATAACAAGGAGTAAGTAGACAGATGATAGATTGGATAAATTGGATAGATGATAGATACAGGTGATAGATAATGATAGATTAGATGGATTAGATAGATAGACAGATAGATAGATAGATAAAGGACCTTACAAAGACAGTTTTTCACATAGACCTGGTAAAGTCAAGGCATGATTATTTCAATCTGAGGTCCAAATTAAAGAAACAGATGACAGACAGATAGATGTATATACACAGACTCTAGGAATTCTTTATTTAAAAGTTATAAGCAGTTTTTCTGTCTCCTAAGAGGGTTTATTTGGGCTACAGATCACATTACTTAGCCTTTATTTAAACCTAAAAGTGACCAATGAAACATTTGGTAGAACTGTTAAAAAGACTTTCAGGTGTTTTGTTGACCTAAATACATTTCCATTTGAGCAGTTACATTTATCCCTGAAAACATAGCCAGCAGGGAGCTTTGAAACATCTGCTATCAAAACCATCAAAACAGAAGGCCTTTCTATTCTATCCCCTACAATTACATTGAAATGAATCACTGACCAATATTTTCTACCCTCAACACATTTATTTTTCATCAACAATTTCCCACCGGTGTAGCACTATAATATTTTAATGGAAGTGTTATTTAAAAATAATTATTTTTATTTGTGATTCTATGTCCATAGTGCTTTTAATCTGACAAACTATTCCAAATAATTCTTTGTTCATAGTTATTATATAAAATTTAGAATAATATGACCAGGTTGGGATTACTTCTCCTAATTAAACAAATTTGTAAAGAAATAGATACATACATATATGGTTGTTTATACTCTAGGGAATAAAAGAGAATCACACTTATGGCAGTCTTATTAAATGGATTATAATTTAGACCATGCCAATCAGTTTTCTATAATATTTGTATATATGTGTCCATGTGTGCATAGGTATTATAGAAATGTATATATTATGGAAATATATATATATATTACCCACATATACTGTAGGAGATTGAATATATGATAAAAGACTCATATAGAGAATAACATATAAACGAAGAGATTTATATAGAAATGGAAATTGAGAAGGCAGGATTTCCCAAAGGAAGAGAAGAACATTAATTCTAATGTATCAATCATGATTCCCTAGATTGATAATCTAGTTAAAACAGTCCCAACATCTTTAATCCATTAATTACTGGATTAATTACTTAACAGTTTCATTCAGGCTCATTAGAAGCGTGTTTTTAGCTTCTGTCATACAGAAGCATCAGCCAGGGGCTGCCTTGTTTACAATTCCCTGGTTTCAGCAGGTGGAGGCTAATACCCATATCACGAGCACAGGATAGCCTAGCCCGTGTACACAGGGAATGGACTGTTTACATGTTTCCTTACTATCTGTTATGGGAAAACAGCTTTCCTTGATCTCTTTCTGAAAGATGCAGGTAGTAAGCATATGTCTGAAGCGTCCAAAACAAAACCATGAACAAAAAATTCTGTTTATTTTGTCATCTTTCTTCTCTCGATGCAGTGTTTATTACATCTAAACACATATGTTGTCTGTAGGCCTTGAACAAGGCACCAGGCTAAACCTTGAGTTTCAAACACAGACAAATAAGACATAGCCCTGCCTCTGCATGAAGACGAAAATCCCATCAGAAAAATGCAGGTGCATTATGAAGGGGGCCACGCTGTGAGCTTTACTGAGTGTGCTCAGAGAATGAGACAAGCATGTATCTGCCACCTCCAGCTAATCAAGTCTAATGGACGGAAAAGCAGTGCCTATGACTGGCATCTTCCCACAGGGACAGATATATACTCCCATGGAGCTCAGTATTTAAAGTAATTATGGGCATCAAGTATTATTTAGCCTGCCGTAGGACTTAGGCCTTTGCATGTGACAGAGTTAATAATCTTAATCACCTTGGTGTAGAAATTGTGGGAACAAACTTACAGCATAAAGTGGCAAAGAGGTTTCCTCTCAAGTGACAAGTTGAGCTAACTGAGAGTGGCTGTTTGGGGCACCATGCTGAAACTCAGCAATATGAAGTTATGAACGTTCCTTAATAATGACTGAAATGGCATCTGAAATGGAGGAACTCAAAATTAATGGTTTATGATTATCTTTTTACAAAGTTGCTTAAATTAAGAATTTTAACATTAAATAAAAGAAAAATCTCTGTTGGCACAAATGTTTCCTGGACCTACTAAATTCTTCAACTCAAACCTCTTCAATGTATCCTCAGGCCAAGTGTCTCTGAGTGAGCAAATCACAGAAGAAAAGCCCTAGAAACTGCTGCCACGCACACCAGAAAAACGTGACAGTTGTCTCTTCTTAGGATCTTTGCTTCCATCTGACCGAACTGAGACCTGGTGCCAAGTCACATCTAAAATGAAGTCCAGTTGCACTATGAAAAAGCTCCACAGCATTTAGTTTCTACATGTCATGTGGACAAATACTGCACGTGCGGGAAAGCAAATTACATGAAAACTTTATCTGAGCTATAAGCTGAATTTTCATTCAAATTCCTTTAACTGGCTGCTCTTATTACAAGTAGCA
Organism: Physeter macrocephalus; assembly: GCF_002837175.3. Taxonomy (NCBI): domain Eukaryota; kingdom Metazoa; phylum Chordata; class Mammalia; order Artiodactyla; family Physeteridae; genus Physeter; species Physeter macrocephalus. The sequence goes on from NC_041226.1 coordinate 72,585,371, forward strand.
TGACAAGAGTTAAAAATGAGTAAGATACTAGGACTTTGGATGGCAGCTCTATAACGGAGTCTATGATATTTGGAAAACTGCCTGTAAACAGTACTTTTCTACATGTGGGATTTGAAGCTCATTTCCAGGGGAATTTTAAATAAGACTTTGGCTGTAATTCTTTTCTCTTATTTTACACGTGTCAATGCATTTGCTTTGCAGAGCTGTGTTCTCCAAAAGAACTAAGATCTCCAAAAGTGAAATATATCATAGTATGACCCAGAACTCTTCATCCAACGATAGTTTTTAAAATTCAACACTCCATTTGTAGCATTTTGCATTTCTTAACAATAAAAATCTTACTCACATCTGGAATGCAAACACTGACAGGTGATATTTATCAGATGCCAAATACTGTATTAACCACTGTATGTGTTTTAGGTCATGCGATACAGCGACCCTATACAGTAGACACTATTATTATCATTATTATTCCTGTTTTATAGATGAGAAAACTGAGGCACAGGAAGGTCACGTAGCAAGCCCAAGGTCACACCGAGAGCTGAAGGCTGAACTCAGGCATTCTCATGACAAGCCTGCGCTCATGGCTGTTATACTAACCTGTCTTCCATATTAGCAGCAGCAAAAATATCCACAGAAAATAATCGGCTCCGGTACAGCCACAGCTTTGCCTGAAAATGGGTCCTCTTATTCAAAAAGCTTTAACTGCAAAAAGCGCTATAGCAACCAGAGCGGTCCTGCAGGAAGAATCAGTTTTCCTAGGATCAACATCCACAGCAAGCCTAGCTATAAACCAGCCCACAGATTTAAATAAATAAATTCGAAGAAAAAAAAGCTCAGGTTGACAAGGTGAGTCCACAGGCTCGAACACATGAAATAATGCAAAGTAACGATGACTGATGTTAATAAGAAAACTTAACTGTGTCCAGTTAGCCAAAAAATAAAAACCAAACCACAAAAAACAAAAGAGCAACATATCCTTCTCCATGACTGCTGTCTGAACGAGCTCACTTACATTGGGCTTATTCCATCTAAAAATAAATTCATGCTTCAGTCGTTCCCTTCCTGCCTCCCATACTTGGCTAATGGACCAGGTCTGGAGACTTGATCACAGTGAGGATAAGCCCTGGGACATTAGATTCCTCAGGCAAACAACATTTACAAGATTTGTCACAATGATAAGAATCTGAAAGTAGGCCACTCTGCCCATTATATTTTAGAAACAGCAATGAGGTCAGTTCTAAACTCTGCTAAGTTTTCGGACGCTAATGTGGTGCCATCGGCTCACTGTGCGATTATACAGGTATACAGCCATTGCTCTTCTATCTGGCATTCTTTAATAAACTTGATTTTTCAATTGTTTTTCCAATGCTCACAATGTATTTATGTTGAAGCAACCTCATCTCAGGCATCTATCTCTCTTGGCAACCAAATCAAGATAATTGACAAAGGCTAAAAACCAAAAGTTATGACCAAATAGTGCTTTCTCTGGATAAACAAAAAAATTATTTGAGCAGGGAGACCTGGAGGCATCACACAGTTGTCGGTGGGTTGCTCGGTCATAATAAAATAATATGCAACCAAGTTACCTGCTCAGATGCTTGATGTGTCTGGATAAGACTGGACTCCATTATTTTTAAACACTAAATGAGGAGTTCTTGGGAAGGAATGGACTCAAGTTTGCTGCAATCCCACCTGTTGTGGACTATTAACACCCCTAATCTGTACGGTGATGCATACATCCCATTTTTTGTTTACTGTCCTGGCATAGTTAATAATAGCCTTGATTTCACTCTCAAAATGTCTTGATTTGGGGAATGGACTGTACAGTCACCACACATCAGTACCCTTCAAATCTAATAACACAAATCTTGAAAATTGTACAGATGTTGTACCATTGTGTTATTGTCTTATTAGGGCTGTAGGTCAGGTCACAACCCTCAGGCAGGGTGAGGCTTTTGTCCAAAAGGAATAATGGTGTCAGCGTTAATCAGTGAAAGTTGTCAGTCCTGGGATAAGATATGGTGACGTGGGAGGGGGGCCTTAGGCTGGGGTAACGAGGGACAAAAATACTTGGTCTGGGACTGGGATTTCATGTTGACCCAGACGCTGCGATGCTGAGGACTCCTTATGGTGGAAACGGGACTGCGGCCGCCCCACGGAGCAAGTCCCAAGATGAGCAAGGTAGCGTGATAGGACAGAAAGTGTAAGATATTCCTTCTATTGTCCTTCTGTCCCCATTACCCTGAAACACTTCCATAACTTCTCACTGTTCGCTACAATGTGGGAATTAAGGAAAAGAGCCTACATGTTTACAAGGAAAAAACATTAGAGAGCTGGGTGCCTGCCCTTCAGAGCAGAAAGACACCAGACACTCGTTTCTGAATAGAGTACAAGGGCCCACTTCAAAGGCAGCTAATGCCTAGCAGTAAACCCAAGGATGGCTTGTGCCATTAAACGAAGCATAGTTACCGTGAAACATGGGAATTATGCATAAAAGATAAGCAGCTTACATAAATGACTGTAACTGATATTGTTTTTAATATGCTAAACCACTTTTTAGTTTTTCAATCCTTACTTTATAATTTTTCCAAGATCTATGATCAAACTCAAATCTTCCCAAGGTCCACGTGCTTCTGAATCATTTATCACTATTCATCTTGTAAGACAAAGGTCACATGCTTCTTATTCCCCAATATGTAGAATTCCCTTTGACAGCCTGGCTGTGAGCTCCATCTAAGCAGTGCATTCAGATGTCACCTGTGACCTTTTCTGAAAGCAGAGGTGGGACTTCCCTGGTGGCACAGTGCTTAAGAATCCGCCTGCCAATGCAGGGGACACGGGTTCAATTCCTGGTCTGAGAAGATCCCACATGCTGCAAGCAACTAAGCCCGTGAGCCACAACTACTGAGCCCGTGTGCCACAACTACTGAAGCCCACGCGCCTAGAGCCCGTGCTCCGCAACAAGAGAAGCCACCGCAATGAGAAGCCCACACACCGCAACAAAGAGTAGCCCCCGCTCGCCGCAATTAGAGAGAGCCCGCGCGCAGCAACAAAGACCCAATGCAGCCAAAAATATAAATAAAATAAAATAAAATTAAATTAAATTAAAAAGCAGAGGTGGTTACCATTATCAAGACAGAACAGTCCCTGTGATGAACGGCCCTGAGTGTGAATCTTGGTTCTTCCACGTTGGAAACTGGAGGAGTTTGAAAGCTCATAACTCATTTGAGTCTCAGTTCCCTCATCTACGAAATGGAAAAAGCACCCACCTTGTAGAGCTGGTGTGAAAATCAGAGACAAAATATGTTAAGTGCTTAGTAAAGTGATAAGCCCACGCGCCTAGAGCCCGTGCTCCGCAACAAGAGAAGCCACCGCAATGAGAAGCCCACACACCGCAACAAAGAGTAGCCCCCGCTCGCCGCAATTAGAGAGAGCCCGCGCGCAGCAACAAAGACCCAATGCAGCCAAAAATATAAATAAAATAAAATAAAATTAAATTAAATTAAAAAGCAGAGGTGGTTACCATTATCAAGACAGAACAGTCCCTGTGATGAACGGCCCTGAGTGTGAATCTTGGTTCTTCCACGTTGGAAACTGGAGGAGTTTGAAAGCTCATAACTCATTTGAGTCTCAGTTCCCTCATCTACGAAATGGAAAAAGCACCCACCTTGTAGAGCTGGTGTGAAAATCAGAGACAAAATATGTTAAGTGCTTAGTAAAGTGATTAACAAATGATTATTGTTAATCCAGAGAAGTTGTCTGGTGTCATCACCGGTATGATCCAGGAGATATACCCCGTGAGTGATGGCTTGATTATTGTTAAGGGGTTGGGACAGGATTCGAGGTAAAGATGGGAAGAAAGGAACTCAGAACAGGCTCTAAATGACCAGAGTGAGAGGGTACTGGGGCAGAGGAGTGAAACCACTGAAGTGTAGTTAGTTATGGGAGGACATAAGCAAAGACTGGGAAGTTTCTGCCCCACAAAGTGTTCAACAGCAGGCTGGCTCTCAGGGCTGGCCAGCTACGGGAACTAATTCATCCTTTCAGTCTCAGCTTGATAGCCTGCTATAAACCAAGTCACGGGCAAGCATGGCTTACCTTTCAAGAGAATCTAATCTGCACAATAGTTCCATTCTATTGTAACTGTCTTGGATTAACCTTAGTGGAGTGACATTTTCACAGAAATTTTATTATATCCACATCTTAAAGCAACATCAACTTTATGGTGACAGCTTTAGGTCAGATTCTTCAAGACCCCTCTAAACTGATCACTCACCCACATTTGGTGCTTTGGAGGAAAACTATGACTGGGTAGAAATATTTGGAAACAGGGCTGGGCAAATTCTCCACATTTGCTTATCTATAATGGGGAAAATAATGGAGGCCTTGAAAAGATATTATAAAAATTAAAACTTAACACAAATAAAATGATTACGCAGCATCTAGCATATAACACTCAATAAATATTGTTCTATATTTCACCCAAACTTATCAATGTTATTCTCTGTACTAGACGCAAAGTGGGATGTCGGATCATTTCAAAAGCAAAAGAAGTTATGCCCTCAACCCACCCAAAGGTTTCTATACTTCACACAATCTACATTCAAAAATTACTTCAAAAGAAGACAAAGTTTATCATTCCTGAATTTTAGAGATAAAAGGCTGAAAAATTACCAGGGAGAGGTAACACATTGCTGTGAATGGACTCTAGTGTGCCTGTAACTTAGTATTATGTAGTCTTGGTAAGCGAGAGTGAAAAAGTAGGAATACCCTATATATTTTAAAAAGAGATAGGGTGCTTCTAATTAGGGGTAAACGAGTAGAAATTAGACTCGATAAACCCCCATACTGAAGAAGAGGTCACAATTTTCTGCCACTTTCACAGAAACTCAATTTCCCTCTCAATGCTCCCTCCAGAAATTGGGTTATGAGAAAATTTGAGCAGAAAAAGTGACAGTGTACCCGGTAGTATTATCATACTAGTCTGGTGACAAGCGATCGAAGCTAAACTGAAAATCAAACTTACCTAAGGGAAACTAACAATTTATTGCATTACAAAATCCAAGGATGGATTAAACAACAGAAAAAAAAAACCCCAAAAACAGAAAAATAAAACAATATGCAGGAATATGGGAAGGGCAGACAGCTGGATCTCAGTAAAAGTAGAAACCAGGAGTAGCAATGTCACCCAGACTTTTTTCCCCATCTTTGACTCTCCATCTCTTACTAAAATCTAGCGGCAAACATGGCCGTCGACATTTTCTCTATGTTGGAGGGCCTCCTGTACTAGAAAGAGACTTACTCCCTTTCTCAGTTCTAGTGTCAAAAACCCCAGAAGAGGATTCTAGCTGGCTTGGTTTGGAAAACGAGTTCATTCCTGGACCAATCAACTTTGGTCATGTAAGAAAATGGATGTTTCAAATGGAAGTAGTGGGAGTTTCAGGAAGAAGAGGAAGAACTAAGCATCAACCCAGCAGAAGTCTAGTAGAGCCACGAGGCCAGGATCTAGTTCTATGTGGGTATTTTCTGTCCGAGTCAATTCTTGCCGCGTGAAACAAGACAGTTTCCTTTTTCATGCAGCTCTTTAAGGATACTCATCAACACAAAAATAAGAAACAGGTTATGCATTAATGCTGCAATTTAGAAGAGCCTTTATAAGGTGGATTCTAAAAAGAGAACATGCATTGGTGGAAAATGTGCTTACTTTTCCTCAAAGAGTCACAGCATTTGCTGGACAAATGGACCATAAATATCATGGGGAAATACATTTTTGTGATCTAAGAACTTTCTCTAGCTAGATAAATGGTGGATTTATTTTTCCAATACATAATTCTGATGCATTTTGAAAATATATCAAGCTCAATTACATGAGATTTTTCTCTATGTGTTAGCATTATTACTTAGTTATTTAGATGCTGAATCATTATGCACTCAAAGAAAAATAAGTCAGGTTTCTCTAACTTACTGCAAAAATTTATGTATCCACCACTAGAGGGCACAAATCAGACTTTCTGTGGGAAAAGAAACGTCTTGAAAATGACAAAATTCCACGCTTGGAATAGTGACTGAACTAAGATATGTAGATATTGCATGTTTTCCTTAAATCTGAGAAGAAAAATCAAAACATACTCACATTTAACCATGGACCATTTTGTTATGTTCTCTCCCCCTCCCTCTTTCTCCCCCAAAAAGTATTCATATACGAGGAGTATAAAAAATATCAATGGCTGGGCTTCCCTGGTGGCGCAGTGGTTGAGAGTCCGCCTGCCGATGCAGTGGACACGGGTTCGTGCCCCGGTCCGGGAAGATCCCACGTGCCGCGGAGCGGCTGGGCCCGTGAGCCATGGCCGCTGAGCCTGCGCGTCCGGAGCCTGTGCTCCGCAACGGGAGAGGCCGCGACAGTGAGAGGCCCGCGTACCAAAAAAAAAACAATGGCTCATAGAAATTTAGACATATACAAAATTATTGAAGTTAAATGACTATCGAAAAATATGGTAACATAAAAATACTGCTACAGCAACATGGTAAAAATGTCACAAACTGGCAAAACTATTCATAGTTGCCTAAACCACACTTAGGATGCTTAGAGTTACTCTCTCCTAAAGACATCAAGCACAATACAGTTCACAAAACCGATTCTAAATCTTGTAAGTCAGATATACATCGCCTCTCTTCTTAGCAAATGAGGCACTGTGGTAAAAACAGGATGTGATTTGGTTGCTATCTTCACACAATACTGTGTTTGAGTCACACTTGCAGAATACCTCCATCTTCAACAGCTGTTTTACTCTTTACAAACAAGAAAGGAAGGAAGAAAGGAAGGAAGGAAGGAAGGAAGGAAGAAAGAAAGAAAGAAAGAAAGGAAGAAAAAAATAACACAACTTCTCCAGAAAAAGCAAACACTCCTTCCTCATCTTGTCACCCTGGATGTTTGACAAGTACTAATAACTATGGATAGGTGTGATGTCTCCCTTCATTTGTTTTCGGTTATTTTATAAGGAAGAGGGCTTTTCAAGAACCAGTGATTCTACCGGAAATAAAAACAAGACCAAAAAAAGAAAAAAAGTGTGACAAACTGAGAACAAAGTTTGCTGTTATGCTTTGAAGGTACAGAAAGGGTAGTGAAGTGACGGTATAATGATTTGACTTAGTGACGAGCGTTAAAGCGCCACTTTTGTGATAGGTTGGTAGTTTCTATGCCTTTTACATCTTAATTTCTCCTCCTGATACGTTTCAGGTCATTAATTCGCAGATACAAAATGTATTGATTAATTGATACAAAAATGTATCAAAATATAGGTTGCCTTCATTTTACTGAAATGTCTCTACAACACAAATTTTAAAAGTTATAAACAAGGAGTTACAGATTTTCATAGAATCGCTCAGCTTAGTCCCTTCCAATGCTGCTCTTTGAAAAAGCATATTTTTATTCTTTGTTTAATGTTCTATTCCACAAGCAACAAATCTGATACTTTCTGAAAATGTTTTCTCGTACTCAAATCTTGTTTCCTATCTTGCTTCAGGTTTTGTTACTTTCCTCCTGATGCCACCTTAAGATTCCACCATGGTTCATCCCCATAATCTGGACAGATCCACAGGAAATGGCAATTATGACACAAATACCCATTTATCCTCCCACTGATGGGCGTCCACGGAGTCCTAAGTAAGTATCCTTTCTTAGCAAGAGCTTGTCTCCAAATCTGAGCCCCAGAGTAGAGTTTCCTCCACCAAATGCTTTTAAATGCTTTGTCCTGTAGGATTTCTTTCGTATAATGGTTTTCAGAGGTATGGGGAGGGAGGCACAGACTACTTCCACGTAGCAGAAGAAGAACTATTACTCCTCCTACACAGCCTTTTCCACTTGTGTGTGTGTGTGTGTGTGTGTGTGTGTGTGTGTGTGTGTGTAAATATATGACACATACACCAGAGGGTATATGTATACATAATGTTAATAATGTTATATAGACAAACGTGTTAATATATGTTAGTAAGTTATATATGTGTGTATATGTATTGATATATATATTTAATGTCAACAAGCCTTCCAGAGAAACACTGAGGGGCACGACAAACATTTGCAAACTAATCATGACCATCTACTAAAATGGTACCAATTTCATCCTTCCTCAGGAAAAAAACAAAAAGCAAAAAACTCTTGTTTCTCATTCTACACATTAATATTATAAGAAAGTGACACACTGAAGAGATCAAAAGAAGTTTCTAAATGCCCAGTAGTGTCTGGATTTGAGAATCAGCTTTAAAGAGTCAAGCTTTAACCCATGCTTCTACTTAACTTGATATAGTCATATTGACCTCAAAATTATTTTTGAATCCCAAAGACACCGTGTTTAAGATCTCTGCTCCCAAAAAGCAAGACAAAAACTGCCTCTCTTTTGCGCAGAATGGATCTCATGTGGCGGTAGAGGCCAACAATCCAGGCATTGGTAGAGTTTAGCATGGTTCTAGAAAAACGGGGGGAGGGAGGACTTAGGATCTAATTTCCCCAACAAACCCCAAAGCAGAGAGGAGGAGACAGGAGGACCCTCGGGAGACAACAGAGATGCCCATGGAGAGTGCAGCCAACAGGGGGCAGCATGGTTCCTTCCAGAGCCTTGAGTATCTAGCCTGGAGGGTCTTTGTACCTCCTCTGTCCTGGCTGTCGCACCTGGAGCACCTGCGTTTATGGACTCCATAGGATTACCTAGGTCCTGTAAGACAGCAGTGTTTATTTCTAAATAGCTTCTTACGGAGTAGAAGTGGTTCAGATCATCATGAGAAAAGCCCTCAAGTCTTAAAACCACAGCTGTATGTATCATGCATCTTACAATTAAGGAACAAAACAATCCACACTGATCTTAAGTTACAACTTAGTCTCTGGTGGGCTCTATTTTTCTTCACCATTATCCATGATTTTCTTTCTAAAACACTTGATTACATCAGGATATATATTGTTCTACATTGAAAGTTTTATTGAAAAGAAATCATCAGAAGTCTAGCATATAAAATGGTTCAAGGATTTTATTAATTTAAATTTATTGTGTATATATACATGCTTAAGACAGGTATTTTTGAAGTTAAATGAAAAGAGGGTCCATATTTATAAGAAAATTTGAAATAAACTACAACCTTCCTTCTGTCTATTCCTCCAGTTTATTTCTGTACTGGATCTTAGTTGTGGAGACCTGGAAAAATCCTGAATCATTCAAGTTAGTATTTGTAAATTGTAATCGTTTTTTAACCGTTTGCCTTGTAAACAGAATATTCTTCAATGACAGTGATCCAGGAGCCTCTGAGAAGACTGACAGGAAAATTTTTCTCTAAAAATTGATTCATTACAATACCCATCATCTGGTATAACTCTTTGTCATCTGCTGTGGATTAAATGTTTGTGTCACTCCAATATTCATATGTGGAAGCCCTGACCCCCAATGTTACGGTATTTCGTTGAGATGAAGCTATGAGGATGGGACTCACATGAGGGGATGAGTGCCCTCAGAAGAAGAAACACCAGAGACCACTCTCTTTTTCTCTCTCTCAACCCACCATGCGAGCACACAGTGAGAAGTCGGGATCTGCAAGCCAGGAAGAGGGCCTTCACCAGAACCCAACCATGTTGGTTCCCTGATCTCAGACCTCCAGCCTCCAGAACTGTAAGAAAATAAATTGCTGTTTATGCCACTCAATCTATGTTCCTTTGGTATAGAAGCCCTAGTAAACTAATACATCGTCATAAACACAAAAGACAAATACCCGAAACCTTTAATATGCACATAACCATCTACATTGCAATAAGTTAATGGTATTACGTAGCCTATGACACAAATTGCCTAAGCCTTGGCTGGCATTCAGTTAAGCAAGGCACACATATACTGTAGTAGCCATTGTACCATTTTTATACACATGACATGTGCAAGCCTAAGAAGAATGAACTAGTGTAAAGTCACAACTTTTGTAATTAATCACAGCTTATAAGAAAATCAGTTATATACCGTTATGTCTGGGGTCATTTATTAAGAGGCTTTGCCCCCCAAAATAACTTAACTGGCAGCACAAGCTGATGCTCTCCAACACATTAAAATTGTATATATTACGCATTACTGTGATATTTATTAGAGTTTTCAATACAATTTAAAGATACGCTTTGAAATATGTTCAAAAACAGTGTTAGCAGAATCTCTGAAGCATCTCCTCACAATTGTATTACTTCATGAAGCACGAATTGAAAACCTCTAAGTGAGATGATAAATATTGCCCATTATGGTCATTGGATGGTCAACATGGAATGATATCAACTTCCATATCCACTATTCTCTACCTACCTAAGCACCCTAGCTAAGGCACGTGTATTCATAAGCTCCGCATTCATCAAGTCAGTGCGATACTCAACCCATCACATTTTGTTCTCTACTCTTGATATTATGCAGCTCAAAGCTTAAGTAAACAACATCAGAAGTGCATGTACTTCCAACTGTTTTCATCCGAATAAACAGCACACGAACATAAAAGGAAAAAGAGTTCTAAAAATATGATCTAAATCAGAAACGTTAAGTCATTTTAACAATGAACCCTCTCATCTACTATTTATTTGTAAGTCAAATAAATATATGACTACCAAGTAATTCCCCAGTAATATATGACAACAAAATCCCGAAATAAACACTCCTGCATTTTGTTAGGTTATTTGACAAGTGTGACAGATGATCTTGTTGCTGACAGCCATTATCTCGTGTTTTCAATTCTAAAAGAACCTCGATTTTGTTCAAGATATTGTGAGTAGGAGTATGAATTGTACCGCGGGAGGAGATTAAGCCCTCCCCAGTGCTACTCGGTGAATGCTGATTACGTCAAGACGATCACGATCATTACTTTTCCTTGCAAATGACTCATTCAGGAATGGGCAGGAGACCCAATGCTGGCCAATGAGCTATGTGAGAAGTTCTACCAGGGATGGGTACGCTTTGGACATTGTTAGGTGACACCTGAATATGCTCCAACCATATTGCAATCACGAGGGTAGAGGCCAATCCACCCCAGGTGGCAGGGATGAAAGATGAAAAACTAGATCCTCGATGAATGTCAGGAAACTGCTGGATTAACCAACTCTAGAACTTCCCTGCCTTCTGCCTTCTTAATTACATTTAAGCCAATTTTAGTTGGGTATTCTACTTTTTCATTTTGAAAATATGTTACATCCTATGATCCAAATTTCTAAATGTGAAATTTCCCTCAATGGATCAGATATAACTGTTAATGTCTTTACGCTCCAAAGTCATGAGTTTTCATGGTACTCAGAAACAGCTGCAGTAAGATACCTTCTCCCCAGAGCTACATAAGGCCCCCAAACCACCTCAGGAATTATTGGTGCATTAATAAAATTATTTGGTTACCCTAATGCATTTTTGGAACAGGAAACCCTGCCAAAATGGAGAGTGTTTAGAGAAATATATTAACATTATTTTATTTGAGTACAAGAGAAGTGAAATCCATTTATAGTGAAAGAAGCAAATCAGAAAACACGCTCGCAAAATCATCCCTATTTATTTTTCAATAATGTTCTACTTAGACGCCAAAGGAAAAAACAGTGAGTATGGCATAAAAGAGCAAGTCCAACCTAGCATTCTGATAAGCAAAGCACATTACTGAATTCAATGACTCATGAACTTTTTTATTCTACAAGTCTTGTTCCTGTGAGTCATCAAACTCTTCCTGGTTGCTTGTCCAAAGTCACTTCATGTTGACTATCAATGCCAATGGGGAAAAAGAGTTTTGTTCTGTTTCATTTTACGATTTACAGTGTAATGTGCAATGTATATGCATGCAGTACATGGTAGTTTAGATTGACCTAGTAGCTCTGGGTAGGGCCTTGCAGAAGTAGCTAGCTAACGAAGGTGACTGTTGATTTTTGTGGTTCCTAAGGCATTTTATGGGATGAGCACCAAAGTCATATTCATTCTAACATAATCGTAAATATGGCACGATAACAGTATTTGCCCGTTAACACATTAAGAAAGATGGCCCCTTTTCTGGGTTTGATGTCTGCTAGAGAACCCAAACTCAGCAATATCTCATTAATTCCCTAACTCCTTCAACAAATACTCTAGACACTGCCTCTGTGACAGGATTATAGAGGAATAAGTATTGCAGCTAGAAAATACTCTTTTCCAAGCTCTTTATAAGCGAGAAAATGGAGGCCCAATGAGATGATGTAATTTACATCAGTATAGCTATTTAGTGACAACATCAGAACTCAATTCTAAATCCCTTACCTCCCAGGCCACTGCTCTGTCAACCACAACATGCTGCTTGGATAATAATAAGAATCCTCCAAATGACTGCCTATGTTCAACTCCACAAAGCAAAAGCATGAGCTTCAAATAAAAAGAATAAAATATTTTTTCAAACCAGTCCTAACGATCTGACTCACTCGTGAAGAGTATTAATGAAAATGACTTGTGCAAAAGGTAGCGAAGGCTATCACATAAAAATAACAGTGGCCAGGAGGGAAAAGAACAAAGTCCAAAGCACTGATGGAAACTTAATGACCAACACTTGGTTCCATTTTAGCTCCTGCGATTGGGTTTTGGTTTAAACTCTGACACTGCGTGGGAGGGATAAATTAGGAGCTTGGGATTAGCAGATACAAAATACTATATATAAAATAGACCAACAACAAGGTCCTACTGTATAGCACAGGGAACTATATTCAATATCTTATAATAAGCCATAATGAAAAAGAATATGAAAAAGAATATATATACAACTGAATCACTGTGCTGTACACCAGAAACTAACACAACATTGTGAATCAACTGTACTTCAATAAAAATTAAAAAAAAAAATAAACTCTGACACCAGAGGAGTTACCTGTGATGCAAACTGACTAAATCTGAGTTGATAAATAAATAGCACCCACGAGCAAAGCCCTAGAACGAATTACAGTATGATTTAGTGGCTATAAGATATTGTGTTGAATTATTTTAGATCACACTTAGACAAATATTTATTGAAAATACTAAGATAAATATGTATTGAAAAGTATCTTATTCATATCTAGGCAAGACCCTTTATTAGCAGATGAGAAAAAGCAACTGACCCAAAATGAGCCAAGAAGTAACTGACAGGATTCAGATGTGGGTCTCCTGAACTCTAGGTCACATTTTCGTCTGCCCTGTGTTTGACCAGGTAAGATTCACAGACTTGTCAGGAAGGCGGGCCAGGCCCTACGAATATGCAGGTATATATGTTTACAGTGCAAATCAGGTATTCAGCATTTCTATGTGCCACACACTGGTTAGGGGTTGTGACATCAAGATGAAAAGGCAGGGTCTACTTTCAGGGAGCTTATGTGGCACAAAGCGAGACAGACCCATACACAGACATGTCATTAGCATGTGGTCAATACCACTGCAGTGGAGTGCTTTGGAAGATTACCAAAAGGACAGCTTGTAAAAACCACCTGTCCTTGGACTTCCCTAGTGGTGCAGTGGCTAAGACTCCGCGCTCCCAATGCAGGGGGCCCGGGTTCGATCCCTGGTCAGGGAACTAGAGCCCACATGCCACAAGTGAAGATCCCGTGTGCTGCAACTAAGACCCAATGCAGCCAAATAAATAAATAAAAAAAAATAAAAACCACCTCTCCTATACATATCAAAAATATCATCATCAAAAATGTCATTCTTGGGCTTCCCTGGTGGCCCAATGGTTGAGAGTCTGCCTGCCGATGCAGGGGACACGGGTTCGTGCCCCGGTCCGGGAGGATCCCACATGCCGCGGGGCGGCTGGGCCCGTGAGCCATGGCCGCTGAGCCTGCGCGTCCGGAGCCTGTGCTCCGCAACGGGAGAGGCCGCGACAGTGAGAGGCCCAGGTACCGCAAAAAAAAAAAAAAAGAGTCATTCATTCTAATCGTTGGTCTACCTATCTAGACTTCTGAAAATGCAAATATTTCAGCATAGGATCCCAGAGCCCTTGGGGCCCAGGGTGGCGGATCTGCCTGGTTCTCGGAAAGGGGAGGGGTTAAAAAGAGGCTGAAAGGAGTAAAGAAGTCAAACTTCACTTAATTTCCATTTCTGTCACGAATCTGTCACTTGCTCTACTGAGAAGCTTTCACCAGACAAAAATGATTTTCTTGTTAATTTTAAGGAAAAGACGCATGCAGGTTTTAGTCCATCCTGTATGCTAGGCTATGTTTTTCAATAACTGCCGTGCACACACACGGTATGACTAATAAGTACTCTTCAAAACTTGGCAAATGCCCAAAATGCAGCAACTCTCCCATACCGGGGAGGTATGCAGTTTTTAGCAAAACCTTTATTTAATATATCTGAATTAAAATGTTTTCCAAGCATAGTGCCTCCAAGGCTCTAACGCATAATGTGTCAACAGTCCTTGCATGGAAAATGCAAGTTGTACCGTATGTAAAATATTCGTTCTTCTTCTGTTCAGTTGCTTTCTAAAGTCTTACACTTAAGTGTCCCGCAGTGTAGTCCCCTCCCCACGCACGTTTTTATGTATATTAGGATATGGAGAAGGGATTATGGAGATACAGAAAACTGCAGCTTTTTACGAATAACAGCTCATAGTTATTGAGCACCTACTATGTGTCACGCTACATGCTACGTGCTTTACTTGGATTATCTTACTACTTAAAATAATGTAATTTAGTCAAAATAGAAATGTCTAAGGCAGCATGTCATTAATTAAAACAACTGATTCCCAGATAAGTGTTTGAAACATTTATTGATATAAAGTGATGTCTCCTATGGCGAATTCTAAGAAACACGAGTTTCTTTAACTACTAATAGGTATAGCTTTTAAAAAAAATGTTGTGATGGTGAATCTTCTGTGTCAACTTGACTGGGCTAGGAGATGCCCAGGTAGTGGGTAAAACATTATTTCTGAGTGTGTCTGTGAGGGTATTTCTGGAGAGATTAGCATTTGAGTTGGGAGACTAAGTCTTCTGCCCTCATCAATGTGGGCATAATCCAGTCCACTGGAGGCCTTGAAGAGAACAAAAGGGTAGGGCAAGGGAGAATCCTCTCTCTTCTTGAGCTGGGACACCCTTCTTCTCTTAGACATCACAATTCCTGGTTCTCAGACCTTCAGACTCCAGGACTTACACCAGGAGACACCCCTTCCACCCTGCCCACCCCACCCCATCGGCTCCCCTGGTTCTCAAATCTTTGGACTCCCACTGAATTATACCACCAGGCTTCCCGGTTCTCCAGCTTGCAGGCAGCACATGGTGGGATTTCTCAGCCTCCATATTCACCTAAGCCAATCCCCACAAAGTCTCCTCTTGCATATCTATTTTTGTCCTAATGATTCTTCCTCAGAAGAACCCTAATACAGATGGCAAATGAGTTCCAGAGAGGATAAGATAAAGCAAGTCAAAGACATCTCTGTACCGTAACACTTCTTGAAGACTTTACTACACAACTACACGTGGAACTCTGTGAGAGAGCGAGACTGAAGACGGACATGCGTGCTCACACCAAGGCACACCCTACGTCAGAGAGCATCTCTCCGACCCGGTGTTCTGCACAGCACGCTCCGGGAAACACTAATACAGAAACTCAAAACGCAACATCATGTTGGTGTCGAGTGGGCAGGACACACTCCAGGCGGAGATTAGATTTGAAATCTGTTTGAAAGGAGACTTTCACTTGATTGCTGGAGGGAGAGGGGGATATGGGGGGTTGGGTGGATGACAAGGACAAAGGCACAGTGGCAGGCAGGACAAGACAGATGGAGGTAACACGGCAAAAGGAGACCTGGTCAGATCTGGGAAGGCCTTGTAAATCAATTTAAGGAATGGGGTAATGAAGAGAGCTCTACTCTGATATGTCTGCTCTTCTTTCCTTCACTGAGGATAATATAAAACCACAGGCCCCCGTTCTACAACCTCTTCTCAGTCATGCTAAACAGTGTAGGACGAAAAAGTGTAAACTTCCTTGAGAAGTTTATAAATCAACTCAGATACAAAAATCATCACACGTATACATGGACAAGAACCAGCCTCATTAAGATGTATGAACTGAAGGATCTCACAACACTCTGAATTGAAGGGAAAATGCTTCCCTGGTTTAAGCAGCAGCGGATGTTGGAAAGAGCACTGACCAGGGAAAGTAGAAATTTTTTGTGGTCCTGGTTCAACCATCGGGGTGCCTGCAAGCAAGTCCCTTAGCTTCAGTGACCTTCCCAGGGCTCATCAGTGAAGGCAGAGGTGTGGCTGGATGGTCTACAGTCTTTGGGTGTCCTAACAGTCCATGCTCTCTAGAGCATGTTTTGTTTGATAGGTTTTCCAACAGCAGCAGTGCCTATTGTGATAGGAGGTAGGGAAGGTTATACCCACCTGGAAGAAGTGCTACAAGGATTTAATGCAAAGACTAATGATGTAATGGAGACCGTTCCCTTACTTCCCTAAGGCACTGGCTTCTCCATGTACCCGCCATTCTCACGTATAGTCTTCCAAGTCACCACTCCCTCTCCATGCTCCGTAGTCACCTTTGTCTCCTCGTTCCCTATTCTTCTTGCCTCCCTTAAAGGTGACAGGTCAAGGAGTCAGGCAGTAAAGGACAGCGGCAGCACTGGGTAGGGAGGAGGGCTGAGGAGCAGACAGAGTTTGTTCTCATCTTGGCATCAGCCTGCTCATCTCATTCTCACATTCTTCTCCGAGACTCCTCCAAGCATCATTCCCTTGATCTAGACCAATGGTCTTCAGTTACGGGCAATTTTTCCCCCCAGAGGATGTTCAGCAATGTCTGAAGACATTGTTGGCTATCACAAATGGGGGAGAGGGTTTGCTACTGTGGAACCCCGTAGGCAGAGACCAGGGACGCTGCTAAACACCCCGCCAAGCACAGGGCAGTCCCCACAACAAATAACTATATAGCCCCAAATGTCAGGAGTGTTGAGACTGAGAAACTGCCTAGTTGAAGTTTTCAGTTTAGCCAAGGAAAGGCTGTGGAGAATGTAAGGGGAAAGGGTACATTAGCAGTGGGGAACAGAATTGCGGGGGAGGAGTTATATTTTTTTATCAGTTGAGCGCTTTTGCATTTTAAAAGATTTTCTTTGATGAACTTGTATCAGTTAAAAAAATCTTTTCCCTACTATGTGGTGGGGCAGAGAAAGAAACACTATTGGAAAACTCCATGAATCTGAGGTTTCATTATGATAGAGCACAAAGAGACAGGTCACCATGAGGGGAACTGCCAAGCTCTGTGATTCTTTGCCACTGGAATGAGCTACAACTCATGGATCAATCTCTAAACCCAAATGGAAGTGGCAGCTGTGGGCCACGTGGATTATGTGATTCTGGGGTGCTAGCTCATCCAGAGCAAGGCTGTGGACCCCATTTTCTCTCACCTTTCCTGGGACCCTTCCACCACCTTCTTAAGCCTCAGTTAAAAAGTCAAAGAAAAGATGGGGGAATTTAACTTCCATACTAATGTTAAATCACGTGCTGAAGATGCGTTGAGCTTCAAATGCCTCCAGTTCTACTTTTTCCTTCAACTAAAGTGTCCACGTGCTATAATGACTCACATTATTATATAACAGTTACATTTATATAACTCTGTCGTTTACATGGTGCGGAGTTTCATAGCCATTAGCTCACTTTTTCTCACAACGATCTTACAACACATTTATCAGCCCATTTTAGTAATGAGAAAATATCCAGGAAGTCCACGCAGCTCACAGGGTCTTTAAGCGAATTCCGATTCCCCAGCGGCTACTTTTTCACACTGCCCAACACACAGCATGAAAGTACGGACATTTACATGCACCGTTACACTCCACACTCAGGGACACGAAGGCTGGGTTTCTACCCCTGAAAATAAAAATGGCGGTTTTCTTCACCACCGCGAGGTTAGCGCTGCCGCTGATAGCCTTTCATTGTCATTTCATTGGGAACTGAAGACCTGGCAAAACTCCTAAGCCCGTTCACTACCGTCTCAGTTTTCTAGGACTGCCGTTAACGAAGAGCCACTTAAAGGCTTAAAGGACAGAAGTTCATTTTCTTAAAATCAAGAGGCTAGAAGTCTGAGATCAAGGTGTCAGCGGGGTTGGTTTCTTCTGAGGCCTCTCTCCTGGCTTTTACGTGGCCATCTTTTCCCTGTGTCTCCCCGCCATCCCCCTCTGTGCGCCGGTGTCTTCATCTCCTCCTCTTAATAAGGACAACAGTCATAACTGAACTGGGGCCCACCCTAAAAGCCTCATTTTAACTTAATTTCCTCTCTAAGGAAATTTTCTCCAAACCCAACTGCATTTCTGAGGCGCTGGAATTTAGGAACTCAACGCATGAATTTGGGCACAACACAATTCAGACCATAACACTGATGTCAGGAAACTCTTCAGAGCTCAGATCTGGGTTCCATGAATAGCTAAGACGCAATTCCAAAATAGAAAGATCTTTTGCAAATTATGATGTTCTGCCTTCACCTATAATATTTTTAGTCTGTTAAAATACACCTAAACAGTGCACTTTATTCTTAGAGCTTAGCTTTGTGCAGTGATGTGGAAAATGTATTGACATGTTAATCTACTAATGTTTCAAGTTCTGCTGAACATTTAATTTTAAAAGATGTGAGGGGGTTGTTCAAGAGGCCTATTTGGCGCTGCTTGGGAAACCGCTTTTGGACTTTCTAGGTGACTTCACCCTCCTCCTTCACCTCTACCACAGCGGTCCCGGATCCTTGCTAACATGAGGCATGTACAATGGTACAGCTTCAGCGGGAGCTGCTGTGGGCAGAGATGTCCCTGCTCGCCTTGTTTCCAGGTACATTAACCTGAGGTTCTCCTAAATAAGAAGTGGTTAACTGTATTCAGAATTATTATCTCAAGAAAGACAAAGCCTTTCCAAACATACTTGACATTTTCTCAATTTCTGAGAGAGGCTGGAAGAGAGAGAAAAAAGCATCAAAGAGAAGGGAACTGATGGAGAATGAAAAAGAACCAGAATTTCACATGTAGATCCCCCCCCCGCCAGATACACATATGTATTTTTCTCTGAGAAAAGATGACAGCAATTGATCTCCACAATGATAGCACATTATAAAAATATACGGAACTTTATTCTTGGGTCATAAGGTCTGGATTATATCCCCAAATCTGTCATTTGTTTCTTGCCTGCTCTTGGACAAATTGCCAACCTCTTGGAGGTCGACTTTTCACGTACAATAGGTGGTTAATAATCTCAGCCCTGCCTATTTTACGGGTTTCATGTGGATCAAATGAGGCACAGTATGTGAAACGGTAATGTAAACTATCACCATTCTGAGAAGCATTTTGGTTGGTTATATATCTATGGGAAACAGCAAATTCATTTTCTACAGCTTTCTACTCATTTTCTTGAAGACAAATTCTGTCTTGAGGAGTTAAACATATACTGCTAGATTTCAAGCATTAGCCCAAGCCCAACTGTAGGCTAAAATGTGAATGAAGCTCATGTTTTCAAAATAGAATGCCGGGAGTGTTTGGTACTCTTTCCAGGAACACAGTTACCACTCTGCAGATTAGGGTTTGCAATCTTGTAGTGGCTTCCATATTCCTTCTCCACTGAGGGCACTGGGAGGGTGGGGAAAAGGGCACGAACACGTTTGCACACGGAGCACACCCGTGAACCTAGTTCTCCTTTCTTTAGTTGGAAATCCAACTAATCTCAGAGAATGAGAGAGAAAGAGGAGTCACAAACACTCTAAAGAGGAATTTAAAAAAACTGCTACCTAATCATGTCCGGGCACTATGTTAAGAATTGATGAGCACTACGTTACCTAATCCTCCTAACAGTCCTTTGAGGTGGGCATTGTTCTCCCTATTCTATTCTAGTTCTGAGGAAATGGAACCAATCTCTAAAGAGGTAACAGCCAAGGCAGGATCTGTACAAGCTCATCATCCCTGCTTTTGCTCCTGTGCTAGTTGGTGTCCGTGAAATAACAAGAATGTAAATACAGTTAAATCTTGGAGATTAAACAGCGACTCCACTTTAAGGATTCCAAGTTGGACTTGAGGATTTACAAGTTGATTCAGAACTTGTATACTGTGAGTCAGAGTGACTGGACTGGGGAAACCACTGTAAACCATTAAGTATCAATCAAAATTGTGATAGTTCCCATTAATAAAATTTAAGGAGTTTGCAAATATGTTTTCTTATGTACATATGCAAGACTAGCCATAATAGATTACGGCAAATGTAATAATTAGTGATGTGAACAAATACTACAAAGGCAAAAGAAGGCATTAAATGAATCTGACACCATCGAGGAAGACTTCGTGCTTTTGGCATTTTAACTGGGCTTCAGAGGAGAAATAGGTTTTCTCCAAATGGAGAGAAGGGGTAGCAGGAAGAACATAACATCAGCACAGAGTAAAGAATTGAGGAATGGATGGTATAATTCCTTATTAATTGTAGCTTAAATAGTTCCCGAAAGAAAATTATAACTCTTCTCCATTATTCGTAAATGAGTTTGCAGAAAAGCATGCCAACAATGGCATTTTAGAGCGTCAGAAGACATTTCAGCAATAAAATCAGAGATGTGGCTACTTGTTCATTTGTCTGTTACAGCACCCATCAAACTGTAGCATAATTATGTGCTTATTGCTTTATGAGATCCTACCTTTTTTATTTTATACACCAAACACCCTGCCTGGGACCTGACCCACAACAGAATTTAACACACATTTGATTAACTAAGTACCAACTGCAAAATACAGTCAATATTGACTGAATTTCTATTAAGGTTTTATTTCCTCTTTTAAATTTTACAATTAAAAGTTTTCTCTGTCAGGCACTAAGAAAAGTAGAACCCATTTACTTATAACCAGTCTACTGAAGTATCTCATCTCAATGATATATACCCTTTAAACAGCTTTGTATTTTCCTAATCAATGTTACTAAATATGTTATGTCAAATCCTCCTTTCCTGCTGGGTAGAATATTTGGTCATTAAAACTTAGTCCAGACCAATTTAAAACTTCAGCCTCACCTCCAATTAAAGCTTTCCCTCCCCCTGCACAGGATGCCCTGCTCTGGGCACACCCTCTACCTCCTCACTCTTTTAGGCACCAATAGGAGGGCTCCAAGAAGGGACGGAGGGATAAGTGCATTTTTGGTCCTTTCCTTGTCAGTCCTTGCAGGCAATTGAAGGCAACACACATGCAAGCTCTTCTGAGAGACTCCCCACGCACAGCTCCCTGATGTGGGACACGTGGTACACCTCCACATCTCCCACTCTTCTCGGGTCCTGCCACATATGGTCCACCCACTGTTTCTTGATGCTATGGTCTCTTCTCCCAGGGACAGCCCCCTACATATTGTCATAGCAACACGGCCCAAGCCTGGCTACCCCCCAACACCATCCAGTTCACCTCCAGGAAAATCAGCATCTTTGCCAAGACGCATAGCAGGAGAGGGCTGGCTTCCCTGACTTAAGCCTGTCCCTCCCATACGTCCAGCTCTCTCTGACTGGATGAGGGAAGACAGGAGGAAAGGAAAGGCAGCTATCAGAACTCCACATCTCTGTTTCGTGGGAGGTTTTCCTCACTCTAAACAAGGAATTCCTACCATTCTCGAGGGAAGATTGAGCCTGCTGTTCCACAGCCACTCATGTAACTGTGCCTTTCTTGTCACCACTGTATCCCTGCTCTCCGTCTGGCTAAAGAGATGGGAAAGTAGCAAATACTCCCTTCCAGGGAGCAAATCTTACTCAGGACAGACAACAGTTAAACAGTCGATGTATTCTTGTCTTCGCAAATGAAGGAAAATAATTGAGGGGAGCGTCTCGGGAATTCTTTTTATTTGATAATGTTTTCATTGTAAATATCAATATTTGATGCAACCAACTTTCCATTAATCATATTATCCCAAGAAAAAGAATACAGATAATAGAAACTTAAGAATTCCTCAGTCAAGGTTGAAGGGAAATTGGGAATTACTGCCAATGGATACAGAGTTTCTTCTGAGGGTGATGAAGATGTTCTGAAAATTGATTATGGTAATGGTTGTACAACTGTATGAATAGGCTAAAACTCTTTGAATTGTATACTTTACATGAGTGAACTACATGGTATGTGAATTATGTCTCTTTTAAAGCCATTATAAAAGTCATTTGCAGCAATCGATCAATGTATAAAAAAAACCCTCCTCAGTCAGACTCGAAGCTCTGTGAGGGCTTTAATTAATCACTGTGTTCCCAGCATGGTGCTCCTAGAAGATAATAAAAAAGCATATTTTGAGAATGAATGAATGAGTGAACGTTACTGCTCACCATGGACACTGATTTTCATCTGCTTATCATGTAAAACAGTTGTATTTGCCTTTTTCCTTCACCCTACAGATGAAGTACAGTGGTTTAAGAGTACCTCCGTGAGTGATTTCTGATTTATTAATACGATGCTAGAACTTAGACTCTAAATGCAAAAGCTAAATGAAACAATGAATATCTGTCACATGTAAGACATCTTAGTTACAAGCATTTTTAGGTATCTTATCTCTTGTTTTTTAAGAGATACTAACCCAAGGGACTAGAGTCGGTTGCAGGTGTCGGAGCTCTGTGAAAGCTAGTTACTGGCACATTTCAGCTTTTCAAACAAGTGCTGTTTTAAATGGCAACTGAAGTTTCAGCACACGCAGAATCTCTTGATCAGGGGCTGAACAAAGCCTGCTATTTTAGGCATTTTGCGATAAATTATAAGAATGGATCACAGGAATACATTTACTGGAAAGCAATCGAAGAGAAAAAAAGCTTTTAGAAAAACAGATTTTTGGCAAAAGCGGCCATGAGCTATTCTGGTCTTTGGCATTATGAAGCCCAGAGAGCAAATTTCCAAGGCAATTATTATAAACGAACATTACACTAAAATCAATTCTTTTAATGCCAGGAGATAAAGACTAATATCTAGTCTCACAAAGGAGCACTTTGCATCATTAAAAGTATCACAAAGGCTTGAACCAAAAGAGCCGATCAAGTTTATAGTATTAGTAACACTGCATGTCTTCCTGGACAGAAGACCTGATCTCTGAATATAACCCGTAAAGTTTCTGGCATCTCCCGATGTAACATGAGACTTTGTTAACTGAGAGTGAACATGCATTGAAAAATGGAAATTATATACACTAACATGTATAAAATAGATAACTAATAAGAACCTGCTGTATAAAAAATTAATAAATAAAGTTTTTTTAAAAAGAAAAGAAAAATGGAAACAATAGAGACGTTAAATTACCTGGGAAGCCAGAGTTATGGTTCCCTGGGTTTCTCTTGTGGATAGAAAACAGTCAGAAACATGCCCCTATATGAACGATGTTTGTGCCCCAGCTTTGTGTGTAAGGAGCTGCCCAACTTCTCTCTACTGTATGTTCATTAAAGACTTTTCTGGGAGGACGTTATAAACCTGGGTAATTTTCCTCTGGTCCGTAGCTGTGCTTAGCAGTGTCTCTCCCATTTGTATGTAGGTTAATGGTAAAGACAATAAGGATAAAATAAACGATATTTCTAATCTTAGAGGAACGTATCTGCTTTGAAAATGCCTCTAAATAAATATCTGTGCTGTTAACATGCGTCCACGTATTTCATATGAATGGATTCATAAAACTTCCACCAATACACGAAACATTTGATTTTCTTTTTATAAAAAGTTCATCAAGTACCAAACCCACAGCCACAACTTCAATAAATGTAAATACTTTTAAACGTTTCTTTGCCCAATTCCACAAAAGGGCCTTTCACAGATAAATTATATCTGTGATGACAAATAAGAGCACCTGGATAGTTTATGGGTCTTAAACTCATTCTACTTTAATTTTATAAATTACCCTCCAGCAAGGAGATATTACACACCAAGTACAAAATCTTGCGTCATATGCCATGTTTTACCAGATAAGGAATTTTGCTATTCATCTCCCATAGAGGAAGGATGTTTAAATTAAGCACCTGCTGTGACAGACACCATGCTAGGCACCAAGCTTATACACATGAGTAAAGCAGTTCCAGGAGTCTGTGATTAAGGGACTTTTAGAGCAAGTGGGAGGACGCCTAGTAAACCCATGAAAACTTTCAGTTTAAGCAATGCTATCTAACCAGAGATAGCATTTCTGTCTCACAGAAGCACCAGTGAGGGTACAAATCTCTTGGCAGGGTTGCTGGCAATAATTCTCAGAAGTCATTTGGGGCTGGGTCTCTGCAGGATGGTTATCAGGTACAAGCATTCTAGTAGGTGATCTGGCTGGGGCCACAGACAAGCAATTCGGGGGCACGAAAGCATAGCGTAGATAGTGCGAACATGACCAAGAGGAGGTTGGGTTATGAAGATTCACAAGTACCATGCTTAGGAGTTGAGGATTTTCATATACAAAAGGGGGAGCCTTCAAAGGCTTTTGTGCAGGGTGATGAAATGACCTTTGCAGCCCTGGAAAACATTCTGGATGCTACCTAAAGGATAGTCTGGAGCAGGGAGAGATGCGGAGAGATGGGTTAGTGAAGCCATTCCAAAAACAGAGGGAAAACAGAGCGTAATTTAGGCATCTGATTCCTGCTGTAGATTACATGACTTTTTACCAACTGTTCTCATGGCCTCCATGCAGAAGGGTCATATATTCCCTCCCTATTGACCCCAGCAGCAGCCAGGCGACTTGCTTTGGCCAAGAAAATGTCACATGTCACTTACTGGCAGAAGTTTTAAGATGCGGATCAATTAGCAGAGACCCTGGATAGAGCCACAGTCAGGTTGCAAGGAGTACAGGGTGTGAGCAAGAAATAAATCTCTGTCTCTGTAGGCTAAAGAGAGCTGGGTGTCTTTTTGTTTCTAGCCTATCCTGACTTCTACAATCCCCAAACAGCATACATTTTATTGACCCTATTTTCTTGTGCTGCAAAGCACTGCTGACGATTGATCAATAGGTATTTATTGGACATCTGCCTTAATATTAGACACTATGCTTATGAGGACCGGTTTTCACCCCTAGAGACTTTGCAATTATGTTAGGAAGAGATGACATGAAACAAAACAATATCTTTGGGAATTCAGAAAGCATAGAAATCCCTTCCTCCGCCTGAATAGGGTGGTCGTGGACGGTGGCCCTCAAGGTGGAATGTGAAAAGGGAAAGATGAAGAGGGTAGGAAATAAAGACCAGGTTGGGGAAGAGGAAGAGGGAGAAGTTACACAGGCAAAGGCAAGAAAGAGGAAA
Organism: Physeter macrocephalus; assembly: GCF_002837175.3. NCBI lineage: Eukaryota > Metazoa > Chordata > Mammalia > Artiodactyla > Physeteridae > Physeter > Physeter macrocephalus. Next base: position 72,610,555 of record NC_041226.1, read on the forward strand.
TCTGCAGATCACCTTTGGGACACAGCAAGCAGCCCGCTCTTTTTTTTTTTTTTTTTTAACATCTTTGTTGGAGTATAATTGCCTTACAATGGTGTGTTAGTTTCTGCTTTACAACAAAGTGAATCAGCTATACATTTACATATGTTCCCATATCTCTTCCCTCTTGCGTCTCCCTCCCTCCCACCCCTCTAGGTGGTCACAGAGCACCGAGCTGACCTCCCTGTGCTATGCGGCTGCTTCCCACTAGCTATC